>NC_045455.1:74616097-74916097 GCF_002776525.5 Piliocolobus tephrosceles
AGCCTAATGGTCATCCATAGGTACCAAACCAAAGCCTAATGGTCATCCATAGGTACCAAACCAAATACTGCTTTATAGAAGTGGGGTATATAAATATATATTCACATGGATATATAGAGATGGTAAAATTTTAAATTCATTTTAAGAAAAACGGGAAGAACAAGTTTCTTTTGCCTTTCTTTGAAGGAGAGGAAATACAGAAGAAAATTTGGAAGAACAAAAAAATTACTAATCATCAGTGTCTAATTCAAGTTAAAAGGCTAAAAACACAACTCCTAACTCCAACATGTAATTTCTTCTACCAATAGGTATTAAGCGCTCATTAAAAGTAGTCGATATTCGGCCGGGTGCAGTGGCTCATGCCTGTAATCCCAGCACTTCAGGAGGCTGAGGCAGGGGGATCACTTGAGGTCAGTTGTTCAAGAACAGCCTGGCCAACATGGTGAAATCCCATCTCTATGAAAAATACAAAAATTAGCCAGGCATGGTGGCAGGTGCTTGTAATCCCAGTTACTTAGGAGGCTGAGGCAGGAGAATCACTTGAACCTGGGAGGCAGAGGCTGCAGTGAGCCAAGATCGCACCACTGCACTCCAGTCTGGGCAACACAGGGAGACTGCCTCACAAAAAAAAAAAAAAAAAAAAAAAAAAAAGTAGTCAATATTTATTGAGCAGCTGCTGTATCTAGGAAAGTATTACAGTAGTATCTCCCACAGTCAGAATGGAAAAAATTATAAAGCAGGAAAGCATCTCAGGAGGGCCCACCGCTCCTTCCATGGCCCCTTCAAATCCTGCTGCCCAATCTTTCCTTCCCCTCCCAGGCTAATACAGGTTTTTTGCCTTATTTCAAGGGTTTCTACAGTTAGGGAACCAGCTGACACACATCCCACTACCCATTTGTTTTCCGCTACCTTTCTACAGGTTTTCTTTTAAAACACAATTGCTAAAAATCTGGCAGGAAATAAGTGAGTGGTAGCGATGATACATATGTATCCTGTGAGATACAGATGTAGGAATCTGTCAATTGGCACTCCTTTTGAGACTGTGGAAAACAACATATGGGCTTTGCATAAACAAAAATTAATTTGGAATCTCTCTTTTGGCAGAAATTTGACTGTATAAAAATTTAAATCTCCTTTCGAAATAAAACTTGTAAATGGTACAGTGTTGTACGTTTGGCTCTTAACTCCATCCAACTGAGGACGCTCAATTCATAACACAGACCTAGGCCTGTGAGAAATAGGAAGATAAAATGTAAACTCTTTGTGAAACATCAACATTCAAACAAAGCATTACCACAGAGATACCCAGACAGACCTCTTTGAACTTCGTGAGGCTTCTCAAAGATGCACACTAAATTCTAATATTTACCCCAAGCCCAACTCTAATTTATGATTGAAAAAAAAGTATATTTAAAGATGAAAACTGTACTAACAAGTTTGAGCCAGTTTGCCTTTTAAAGCTGCTTCAGATTTAAAAGTATTATCAGAGCTGATCAATTGTTAGATCAGAAACACCATTTTGACATCATTTTTATACAATTTCTGCAAGTTTTTTATGAGGGAAGATACACATGACAGAATTTACCATCTTAACCATTTTTAAGTGTACAGTTGAGTGCTGTTAAGTATATTCACAGTATTGTGTGTGCAACCAATCTCTAGAATTCTTCACTTTGCAAAACCAAAATTCTATCCCCATTGAACAACTCCCCACTCCCTGGCTTCTCAGCCCCTGGCAACTACCATTCTACTTTCTGTCTTTATAAGTTTGACTACTCGAGGTACCTCATATAAGTGGAATCATACAGAAATATCCCTTTGTGACTGGCTTATTTCACTTAGCATAATGCTCTCAAGGTTCATCCATGTTGTGGAACATGTCAGAATTCCCTTCCTGTTTAAGGCTGAAAAATACTCCATTGTATGTATACAGCACATTTTCTTTACGCATTCGTCTGTTTATTGGCACCTGGGTTGTTTACACCTTTTGGCTATTAAGAATAATACTGCTATGGACATGGATATACAAATACCACTTTGAGACCTTGCTTTCAATTATTTTAAGAATATTACCAGAAGTGAAATTGCTGGATCATAAGGTAATTACTCTATTTTAATTTTTTTAAAGAGCCATCATACTGTTTCCACCATGGCTACACAATTATACATCAATGCACAAGGGTCCCACTTTCTCTACACTCTTGCCAACATTGCTATTTTCTTTTCATCTTTTTTTTTTTTTAAGAACAGCCATCCTAGTGAGTGTAAGGTGATATCTCATTGTAGTTTTGATTGCATTTCCCAAATGATTACTGACGTTGAACATCTTTTTTCTTTTTTTTTTTTTTGGAGACAGTCTCACTCTGACACCTAGGCTGTAGTGCAGTGGCATGATCTCAGTTCACTGCAACGTCCATCTTCTGGGGCTCAGGTAATCCTCCCACCTCAGCCTACCAAGGAGCTGCGACTACAGGTGAGTGCCACAATACCTGGCTAATTGTTGCATTTTTAGTAGAGATAGGGCTTCACCATGTTGCCCTGGATGGTCTTGAACTCCTGGACTCAAGCGATCTGCCCACCTCGGCCTCCCAAAGGTGCTGGGATTTTAGGTGTGAGCCACTGTGCCCGGCCAATGTTGAGCATTTTTTGTGTGCTTGCTGATGATTTGCATATCTTCTTCTAAATTTTTTTTGTACTTTTGCATTGTTACATCATAATTGTAACATTTTGGGTGTACATGCGCTGTTTTTGATACTCATATACAATGTGTAATGATAAAATCAGGTTAATTGGGATATCCATCACACCTTAAACATTTACCTTTTCTTTATGCTTGTAACATTACAATTCTTTTTTCTAGCTTTCTTGAAATACACAGTAAATTATTAACTATAATTTCCATTTGATACTATCAAACAATACAACTTATTCCTTCTAACTGTATTTTTGTACCCATTAACCAGCCTCTTTCATCCTCTCCCTCCCCGTTTTCCTTCCCAGCCTCTAGTAACCACTATTCCACTCTATCTCTATGATAGATTCACCTTTTTGTAAGCTCTCACATATGCGTGAGAACATGCAATATTTGTCTTTCTGTGCTTGCTTTATTTCCCTTCATATAATGACCTCCATTCCCTCCATGTTGCAGAAAATCACAGATTTTCATTCTTTTTATGGCTGAATAATATTTTATTTTGTATATATACCACATTTGTTATCCACCCATCCACTGATGAATACTTAAGTTGATTCCATATATTGACTATTGTGAATAGCGGGCAATAAACATGGGAGTGCAGATATTTCTTCAGTATACTGATACCCTTTCTTTTGGATATATAGCCGGCAGTGGGATTGTTGGATCATATAGTAGACGTATTTTTAGTTTGTAGAGGAACCTTCTTTATACTACTTTCCATAATGGCTGCACTACTTTACTACTTTATATTCCTACCAATATTGTGTAAGGGATCCCCTTACATCCTTGCCAAAACTTGTTATCTTTTGTCTTCTGATAATAGCCATTCTGACTGAAGTGAAATGAACACTCATACGGTGCTGGCAAGACTACAAAGCAGTAGAGCCAGTTACAGAAAACAGTGTGGAGGTTCCTCAAAAAACTAAAAAAGAACTACTATATGATCCAACAATCCCAGCATTTATTAATTTTTGCCTTTTTGATAATAGCCATTTTAACAGGTGTAAAATGATAGCTCATTGTGGTTTTGATTTGCATTTCCCTGATTAGTGATGTTGAGCATTTTTTCATATACCTGTTGGCCATTTGTATGTCTTCTTTTAAGAAATGTCTATTCATGTATATTTGTTTGAGTTCTTTGTAGATTCTGGATATTAGCCCTTTGTCAGATGAGTAGACTGCAAAAATTTTCTCCCATTCTGTAGGTTGCCTGTTCACTCTGATGGTAGTTTCTTTTGCTGTGCAGAAGCTCTTTAGTTTAATTAGATCCCATTTGTCAATTTTGACTTTTGCTGCCGTTGCTTTTGGTGTTTTAGACATGAAGTCCTTGCCCATGCCTATGTCCTGAATGGTACTACCTAGATTTTCTTCTAGGGTTTTTATGGTATTAGGTCTAACATTTAAGTCTCTAATCCATCTTGAATTAATCTTCATATAAGGAGTAAGGAAAGGATCCAGTTTCAGCTTTCTACTTATGGATAGCCAATTTTCCCAGCACCATTTATTAAATAGGGAATCCTTTCCCCATTTCTTGTTTCTCTCAGGTTTGTCAAAGATCAGATGGCTGTAGATGTGTGGTATTATTTCTGAGGGCTCTGTTCTGTTCCATTGGTCTGTATCTCTGTTTTGGTACCAGTACCATGCTGTCTTGGTTACTGTAGCCTTGTAGTATAGTTTGAAGTCAGGTAGCGTGACGCCTCCAGCTCTGTCCTTTTGACTTAGGATTGTCTTGGCAATGCGGGCTCTTTTTTGGTTCCATATGAACTTTAAAGCAGTTTTTTCCAATTCTGTGAAGAAACTCATTGGTAGCTTGAGAACTCAAACTAATATACAAGAAAAAAACAAACAACCCCATCAAAAAGTGGGGAAAAGATATGCACAGACATTTCTCAAAAGAAGACATTCATACAGCCAACAGACACATGAAAAAATGCTCATCATCACTGGCCATCAGAGAAATGCAAATCAAAACCACAGTGAGATACCATCTCACACCAGTTAGAATGGCAATCATTAAAAAATCAGGAAACAACAGGTGTTGGAGAGGATGTGGAGAAATAGGAACACTTTTACACTGTTGGTGGGATTGTAAACTAGTTCAACCATTATGGAAAACAGTATGGCGATTCCTCAAGGATCTAGAACTAGATGTACCATATGACCCAGCCATCCCACTACTGGGTATATACCCAAAGGATTATAAATTATGCTACTACAAAGACACATGCACATGTATGTTTATTGCAGCACTATTCACAATAGCAAAGACTTGGAATCAACCCAAATGTCCATCAGTGACAGACTGGATTAAGAAAATGTCGCACATATACACCATGGAATACTATGCAGCCATAAAAAAGGATGAGTTTGTGTCCTTTGTAGGGACATGTATGCAGCTGGAAACCATCATTCTTAGCAAACTATCACAAGAAGAGAAAACCAAACACCGCATGTTCTCACTCATAGGTGGGAACTGAACAATGAGTTCACTTGGACTCGGGAAGGGGAACATCACACACTGGGGCCTATCATGGGGAGGGGGGAGGGGGGAGGGATTGCATTGGGGAGTTATACCTGATATAAATGATGAATTGATGGATGCTGATGAGTTGATGGGTGCAGCACACCAACATGGCACAAGTATACATATCTAACAAACCTGCACGTTATGCACATGTACCCTAGAACTTAAAGTGTAATAAAACATAAATAAATAAATAAATAAATAAATAAATAAATAAATAAATAAATAAATAAATAAAAGAAATGTCTATTCAAGTATTTTGCCCATTTTAAAATCAATTTTTGTTGTTGTTATTGAGTTGTTTGAGTTCCTTCTATATTCTGGTTATTAATCCCTTGTCAGATGAATAGTTTGCAAATATTTCCTCCCATTCTGTAGGTTGTCTCTTCATTTGTTTCCTTTGCTGTGCAGAGCTTTGTAGCTTGATGTAATACCATTTATCTATTTATGCTTTTGTTGTTTGTACCTTATACAAAATGATTTGTATATCTTGGGAGAAATGTCTATTCAAGTCCTTTGCCCATTTTTTAAATTGGGTTGTTTGTATTTTTGTTGAATTGCAGTTCTTTTCATTTTCTGGATATTAACTGCTTATCAGATATATGATTTGCAAATATTTTCATCCATTCTTAGGATACCTTTTCAACCTTGATAGTGTCCTTTGATGCACACAAGTTTTTAATTTTAATGTGGTTCAATTTATTTATTTTTTCTTTTATTATCTATGTTTTGGTGTCATATCCAAGAAGTCATTGCTAAATCCAATGAAACTCTTCATGAAGCTTTTCTTCTGTTTTCTTCTATGAGCATATCTATGTTCTTCTAGTTTTAGCTCTTATGTTTAGGTCTTTGTTCACTTTTGAAGTAATTTTTGCATATAATTTAAGATAAATGTCTTAGTCTGTTTGTGCTGCTATAACAAAATTCCACAAAATTAGTAATTTATAAACAACAGAAATATATTTCTCACAGTTCTGAAGGCTGGGAAGTCCATGATCAAGTCACCTGCAGGTTCAGTGTTGGTGAGGGCTGCTCTCTCTGCAGCAACAAGGTGGCTCCTTGTTGCCGCATCCTCCAGAGAGGAGGAACACCGTCTCCTTACTGACAGAAGAGTGGAAGAGAAGCACGCCCATTCCCTCAAACCCTATCATAAGCATCCCAATGCCATCCATCCATAGGGGCTGTGTCCCCATGGCGCAATCACCTCTTTAAAGCCCTACCTCTTAATACCTTCACACTGGCGATTAAGTTTCAACATGAATTTTGAAGGAGATGAAAACATTCAGATCATAGCAGTAAGGGTCCAACTTCATGCTTTTGCAATACAGGTATCTAGTTCTCCCAAAACAATGTGTTAAAACATTGTCCTTTCCCTAGTGAAAGATCTTAGCATCGTCATGGAAAATCATTAGACAACAGGTGTACGGGTTGATTTCTAGGCTCTCTATTCTATTCTACTCATCTATATGTCTGTCTTTATGCCAGTACCACTCTTTGCGTTACTGTAGATTTTAAGTTTTGAAACCAGGCAGTGTGAGACATCCAACTTTGTACTTTTCCAACATTTGTTTTGTCTATTGGGGGTCCCTTGAGATTCTCTATGAAATTTAGAATGTATTTTTCTATTTACGAAAAAAATGCCACTGGGATTTTCATAGGGCTTATATTGAATCTGTAGGTCACTTTGGAGAGTACTGACATTTTAACAATATTAATTCCTCCCGATACATAAACCCAAGATATCTATTTTATGCATGTTTTATAATATTTAGTTCACAATTTTGCATACAGGTTTTTAAAATTTATTCGTAGATATTTCATTTTTATACTAATTTTTTTTTATTATACTTTAAGTTCTAGGGTAAATTTGCACAACGTGCAGGTTTGTTACATATGTATACATGTGACATGTTGGTGTGCTGCACCGATTAACCCATCATTTACATTAGGTATATCTCCTAATGCTATCCCTCCCACCCCCCCAACCCCACAATAGGACCCAGTGTATGATGCACCCCTTCCTGTGTCCAAGTGATTTTATTGTTCAATTCCCACCTATGAGTGAGAACATGCGGTATTTGGTTTTCCGTTCTTGCAATAGTTTGGTAAGAATGATGGTTTCCAGCTGCATCCATGTCCCTACAAAGGACACAAACTCATCCTTTTTTATGGCTGCACAGTATTCCATGGTGTATATGTGCCACATTTTCTTAATCCAGTCTGTCACTGATGACATTTGGGTTGGTTCCAAGTCTTTGTTATTGTGAATAGTGCCGCAATAAATATACATGTGCATGTGTCTTTATAGCAGCATGACTTATAATCCTTTGGGTATATCCCCAGTAATGGGATGGCTGGGTTGAATGGTATTTCTAGTTCTAGATCCTTGAGGAATCACCACACTGTTTTTCACAATAGTTGAACTAGTTTACAGTTCCACCAACAGTGTAAAAGTGTTCCTATTTCTCCACATCCTCTCCAGCACCTGTTGTTTCCTGATTTTTTAATGGTTGCCATTCTAACTGGTGTGAGATGGTATCTCATTGTGGTTTTGATTTGCATTTCTCTGATGGCCAGTGATGACGAGCATTTTTTCACGTGTCTGTTGGCTGTATGAATGTCTTCTTTTGAGAACGGTCTGTTCATGTCCTTTACCCACTTTTTGATGCGGTTGTTTTATTCTTGTACATTTGATTGAGTTCTTTATAAGTTCTGGATATTAGCCCTTTGTCAGATGAGTAGACTGCAAAAATTTTCTCCCATTCTGTAGGTTGCCTGTTCACTCTGATGGTAGTTTCTTTTGCTGTGCAGAAGCTCTTTAGTTTAATTAGATCCCATTTGTCAATTTTGGCTTTTGTTGCCGTTGCTTTTGGTGTTTTAGACATGAAGTCCTTGCCCATGCCTATGTCCTGAATGGTATTACCTAGGTTTTCTTCTAGGGTTTTTATGGTTTTAGGTCTAACATTTAAGTCTCTAATCCATCTTGAGTTAATTTTCACATAAGGAGTAAGGAAAGGATCCAGTTTCAGCTTTCTACTTATGGCTAGCCAATTTTCCCAGCACCATTTATTAAATAGGGAATCCTTTCCCCATTTCTTGTTTTTCTGAGGTTTGTCAAAGAACAGATGGCTGTAGATGTGTGGTATTATTTCTGAGGGCTCTGTTCTGTTCCATTGGTCTATATCTCTGTTTTGGTACCAGTACCATGCTGTTTTGGTTACTGTAGCCTTGTAGTATAGTTTGAAGTCAGGTAGCGTGATGCCTCCAGCTTTGTTCTTTTGGCTTAGGATTGTCTTGGCAATGCAGGGTCTTTTTTGGTTCCATATGAATTTTAAAAAGCAGTTTTTTCCAATTGTGTGAAGAAAGTCATTCGTAGCTTAATGGGGATGGTATTGAATCTATAAATTACCTTGGGCAGTATGGCCATTTTCACGATATTGATTCTTCCTATCCATGAGCATGGTATGTTTTTCCATTTGTTTGTGTCCTCTTTTATTTCACTTAGCAGTGGTTTGTAGTTCTCTTTGAAGAGGTCCTTTACATCCCTTGTAAGTTGGATTCCTAGGTATTTTATTCTCTTTGAAGCTATTGTGAGTGGGAGCTCATTCATGATTTGGCTCTCTGTTTGTCTGTTACTGGTGTATAAGAATGCTTGTGATTTTTGCACATCGAGTTTGTATCCTGAGACTTTGCTGAAGTTGCTTATCAGCTTAAGGAGATTTTGGGCTGAGACAATGGGGTTTTCTAAATATACAATCATGTCATCTGCAAACAGGGACAATCTGACTTCTTCTTTTCCTAACTGAATACCCTTGATTTCTTTCTCTTGCCTGACTGCCCTAGCCAGGACTTCCAACACTATGTTGAATAGGAGTGGTGAGAGAGGGCATCCCTGTCTTGTGCCAGTTTTCAAAGGGAATGCTTCCAATTTTTGCCCATTCAGTATGATATTGGTTGTGGGTTTGTCATAAATAGCTCTTGTTATTTTGAGATATGTTCCATCAATACCGAATGTATTCAGAGTTTTTAGCATGAAGGGGTGTTGAATTTTGTCAAAGGCCTTTTCTGCATCTATTGAGATAATCATGTGGTTTTTGTCTTTGGTTCTGTTTACATGCTGGATTACGTTTATTGATTTGCGTATGTTGAACCAGCCTTGCATCCCAGGGATGAAACCCACTTGATCATGGTGGGTTTCTGGATGTGTTGCTGGATTCGGTTTGCCAGTATTTTATTGAGGATTTTTGCATGGATGTTCATCAGGGATATTGGTCTAAAATTCTCTTTTTTTGTTGTATCTCTGTCAGGCTTTGGTATCAGGATGATGTTGGCCTCGTAAAATGAGTTAGGGAGGATTCCCTCTTTTTCTATTGATTGGAATAGTTTCAGAAGGAATGCTACCAACTCCTCCTTGTACCTCTGGTAGAATTCGGCTGTGAATCTGTCTGGTCCTGGACTTTTTTTGGTTGGTAGGCTATTAATTATTGCCTCAATTTCAGAGCTTGCTATTGATCTATTCAGGGATTCAACTTCTTCCTGGTTTAGTCCTGGGAGAGTGTAAGTGTCCAGGAAAGTAACCATTTCTTCTAGGTTTTCTAGTTTATTTACGTAGAGGTGTTTATAGTATTCTCTGATGATAGTTTGTATTTCTGTGGTGTCGGTGGTGATATCTCCTTTATCATTTTTTATTGCATTGATTTGATTCTTCTCTCTTTTCTTCTTTATTAATCTTGCTAGCAGTCTATCAATTTTGTTGATCTTTTCAAAAAACCAGCTCCTGGGTTCAGTGATTTTTTGGAGGGTTTTTTGTGTCTCTATCTCCTTCAGTTCTGCTCTGGTCTTAGTTATTTCTTGCCTTCTGCTAGCTTTTGAATGTGTCTGCTCTTGCTTCTCTAGTTCTTTTAATTGTGATGTTAGAGTGTCAATTTTAGATCTTTCCTGCTTTCTCTTGTGGGCATTTAGTGCTATAAATTTCCCTCTGCACACTGCTTTCAATGTGTCCCAGAGATTCTGGTACATTGTGTCTTTGTTCTCATTGGTTTCAAAGAATATCTTTTTTTCTGCCTTCATTTCGTTATGTACCCAGTAGTCATTCAGGAGCAGGTTGTTCAGTTTCCATGCAGTTGAGCGGTTTTGAGTGAGTTTCTTATCCTGAGTTCTAGTTTGATTGCACTGTGGTCTGAGAGACAGTTTGTTATAATTTCTGTTCTTTTACATTTGCTGAGGAGTGCTTTACTTCTAACTATGTGGTCAATTTTGGAATAAGTGCAATGTGGTGCTGAGAAGAATGTATATTCTGTTGCTTTGGGGTGGAGAGTTCTGTAGATGTCTATTAGGTCCACTTGGTGTGGAGTTGAGTTCAATTCCTGGATATCCTTGTTAACTTTCTGTCTTGTTGATCTGTCTAATGTTGACAGTGGGGTGTTAAAGTCTCCCATTATTATTGTATGGGAGTCTAAGTCCCTTTGTAAGTCTCTAAGGACTTGCTTTATGAATCTGGGTGCTCCTATATTGGGTGCATACATATTTAGGATAGTTAGCTCTTCCTGATGAATTGATCCCTTTACCATTATGTAATGGCCTTCTTTGTGTCCTTTGATCTTTGATGTTTTAAAGTCTGTTTTACCAGAGACTAGGATTGCAACCCCTGCTTTTTTTGTTTTCCATTTGCTTGGTAGATCTTCTTCCATCCCTTTATTTTGAGCCTATGTGTGTCTCTGCACATGAGATGAGTCTCCTGAATACAGCAAACTGATGGGTCTTGACTCTTTATCCAATTTGCCAGTCTGTGTCTTTTAATTGAACCATTTAGTCAATTTACATTTAAGGTTAATATTGCTATGTGTGAACTTGATCCTTTCATTATGATATTAGCTGGTTATTTTGCTCGCTAGTTGATGCAGTTTCTTCCTAGCATCAATGGACTTTACGTTTTAACATGTTTTTGCAATGGCTGGTACCTGTTTCTTTCCGTGTTTAGTGCTTCCTTCAGGATCTCTTGTAGGGCAGGCCTGGTGGTGATAAAATCTCTAAGCATTTGCTTGTCTATAAAGGATTTTATTTCTCCTTCACTTATGAAACTTAGTTTGGCTGGATATGAAATTCTGGGTTGAAAATTCTTTTCTTTAAGAATGTTGAATATTGGTCCCCACTGTCTTCTGGCTTGGAGAGTTTCTGCCGAGAGATCTGCTGTTAGTCTGATGGGATTCCTTTTGTGTGTAACCTGACCTTTCTCTCTGGCTACCCTTAACATTTTTCCTTTGTTTCAACTTTGGTGAATCTGACAATTATGTGTCTTGGAATTGCCCTTCTCCAGGAGTATCTTTGTGGTATTCTCTGTATTTCCTGAATTTGAATGTTGGCCTGCCTTACTAGGTTGGGGAAGATCTCCTGGATGATATCCTGCAGAGTGTTTTCCAACTTGGTTCCATTTTCCCCATCACTTTCAGGCACACCAATCAGACGTAGATTTGGTCTTTTCACATAATCCCGTATTTCTTTTTACTCTTTTTTCTCTACACTTCTCTTCTCGCTTCACCTCATTCATTTGATCTTCAATTGCTGATACTCTTTCTTCCAGTTGATCAAGTCGGTTACTGAAGCTTGTGCATTTGTCACATAGTTCTCATGTTATGGTTTTCATCTCTATCAGTTCTTTTAAGGTCTTCTCTGCATTGATTATTCTAGTTATCCATTCATCCATTTTTTTCAAGGCTTTTAGTTTCTTTGCGCTCATTACGTAGTTCCTCCTTTAGCTCTCATAAATTTGATCAACTGAAGCCTTCTTCTCTCAACTCGTCAAAGTCATTTTCCGTCCAGCTTTGTTCCGTTGCTGGTGATGAGCTGCGTTCCTTTGGAGGGGGAAATGCGCTGTGATTTTTTGAATTTCCAGGTCTTCTGCACTGCTTTTTCCCATCTTTGTGGTTTTATCTGCCGTTGGTCTTTGATGATGGTGACGTACTGATGGGGTTTTGGAGTGGGTGTCCTTTCTGTTTGTTAGTTTTGCTTCTAACAGTCAGGACCCTCAGCTGTAGGTCTGTTGGAGTTTGCTTGAGGTCCACTCCAGACCCTGTTTGCCTGGGTATCAGCAGTGGAGGCTGCAGAAGATACAATATTGCTAAACAGCGAGTGTTGCTGTCTGATTCTTGCTCTGGAAGCTTCGTCTCAGGGGTGTACCCCGCTGTGTGAGGTGTGAGGTGTTGGTCTGCACCTAGTGGGGGATGTCTCCCATTTAGGCTACTCAGGGGTCAGGGACCCACTTAAGCAGACAGTCTGTCTGTTCTCAGATCTCAACCTCCGTGCTGGGAGATCCACTGCTGTCTTCAAAGCTGTCAGATGGGGGCATTTACCTCTGCCAAGGTTTCTGCTGCTTTTTGTTTAGCTATGCCCTGTCCCCAGAGAAGGAGTCTACAGAGGCAGGCCAGCCTCCTTGAGCTGTGGTGGGCTGCACCCAATTCGAGCTTCCCAGCGACTCTGTTTACCAATTTAAGCCTCAGCAATGGCAGGCGCCCCTCCCCCAGCCTTGCTGCCACCTTGCAGTTAGATCTCAGACTGCTGTGCTAACAATGAGGGAGGCTCCATGGGCGTGGGACCCTCTGGGCCCGGCGTGGGATATAATCTCCTGGCGTGCCGTTTGCTAAGACCCTTGGTAAAGCATAGTATTAGGGTGGGAGTTACCTGATTTTCCAGGTGTTGTGTGTCTCAATTTCCTTGGGCTAGGAAAAGGAATTCCCTTCCCCCTTGCGCTTCCCAGGTGAGGCAATGCCTCACCCTGCTTCAGCTCTCATTGGTCGGGCTGCACCCATGAACCAGCGCCAACTGTCTGACACGCCCCAGTGAGATGAACCCAGTACCTCAGTTGAAAATGCAGAAATCACCCATCTTCTGTGTCGCTTACGCTGGGAGCTGGAGGCTGGAGCTGTTCTTATTCGGCCATCTTGGGCGTGCCCTTCTTTTATACTAATTTAAGTGCAGTTTTCTCTCTTCAGATGCCAGGACTGTTGCTCTACAAAATCAGAGTGTCCCACTCCAGTAGCCACATCTTCACCTTTTTTCCAATTGGCTCCTCTGGGATTTTACCCTACTTTTCCAAATATATTACAATTAGGGTTGTGATTTATTCTTTGATCCATGGGTTATTTGGAAGTGTATTACTTGGTTTCCAAATATTTGAGGATTTTCCAAATACCATTCTGGGGTTTGTTTTGTTTTTTCTAATTTAATTTGTTTTTGTAATCTGAGAATATAATTGACATGATTTCAACTATTTAAAATGTAATAGGCAGAATAATCTCCCTCCACAAAGAGTCCATGTCCTAATCCCCAGAACCTGTGCATACATTACTTTATGTGGCAAAGGGGGATTAAGTTTGCAGATGAAGTTAAGTTTGCTAATCAGCTTATCTTGAGAGATGGAGGTTATTCTGGATTACCCAAGGAGGCCCAATGAAATCACAAGGATCCTTATAAGTAGAAGAAGGCAGCAGAAGGCAGAGAAGCAGAGATGGTGGTGTGAGGAAAAACTCAGCTAGATATTGCTGCCGTTGGAGATAGAAGAATGAAACTGCAAGCCAAGAATGTTAGTGGTCTCTAGCACTTGGAAAAGGCAAGGAAATAGATTCTCTTCCCAGAGCCTCCAGAAAGAACACAGCTTTGCTAATACCTTGATTTTAGCTGAGACCCATTCTGGACTTCAGACCTCCAGAACTATAAGATAATAAATTTGTATTGTATTAGGCCAGTAAGTTTGTGGTCATTTGTCACCATACCCATAAAAAATGAAAACATTAAATTTATTAAGACTTTATTATCCAGAATATGGCCTATATTAGGAAATATATTTGAAAAGAATGTATAGTCTGCTGCTTTTCTAATATATAGAAATATATTTGAAAAGAATGTATGCTCTGCAAATATTAATTGGGTCAAGTTAGTTAATGATGTTCTAGTCTTAATATCCCTACTGATTTGTGTCTACTTGTTCTATCAGTTATTGAAAAACGGGTGCTGAAATTTCCAAATATAATTGGGAATTTGTCCATTTCTCCTTTCAGATCCAGCCATCCTTGCTTCATGCATTTTAAAGCTGTTATCGGCTGCATGCACATTTAGGATTATTAGATCTTCTTGATGAATTTATCCCTCTGTCATATGTAATATCCCTCACTATTCCTAATAATGGTTCTTGTTCTGATGTCTATTTTGTCTGATATTAATATAACAACTCGTTTTTCCTTTTGATTTACATTTGCATGGTATATCTTTTCCCATCATTTTACTTTTAAAACATCTGTATCTTTGTATTTAAAGTGAGATTCTTGTAGAGCAAATAATTGGATTGTATTGATTTATCCAACCCAACAAGTCATTCAAAAGGAAGCGTTTAGAACACTCACAATCAATGTGATTATCAATATAATTAGGTTTAAATCTACAATTTTGCTGTTTAATATTGGTCTCATCTATTCTTTCTTTTTTCTTGCCTTATTTTTATATAAAATACTGATAAACTCTATTTTCTAGGATTCAAATTATCAACATTATTGGCTTATTAGACATGCCTCTTTTTTTTTATTTAGTGTTTCAATTTTTTAAAGTGGTTTCTCTAAGGTTTACTATAACCATCTTTAATTTATCACAACGTGCACTCAAATAACTTTCTCTTCAGTTACAGTATGAGACTCTTACAATGATAAATGTCCATTTCCTCACACTCCCCTTCTTTGTTCTACTGTTATTTATTTCACAAGTTTATAAGCCCCAGAACACATTATTAGTTTTACTTTAAAGAGCTGATTATCCTCTAATTTTGAAAACAATCAGAAAATGTCTTTCGTATTTATCCATATTCTAGTTATTTCTAGGGCTCTTCATTCCTCTCTGAACTTGCAAATTTTCATCTGGTACTATTTTTATTTGGCCTAGATAACTTCCTTTAATATTTCTTCCAGTGAAGGTCTCCTAGTGATAAATTCTCAGTTTTTGTTTGTCCAAAATTCTTTATTTTGCCTTCACTTTTGAAAGATATTTTTCACTGAGCATATAATTCTAGGTTGATGGGTTTTTTCTTTCAGCAATTTAAAACTGTCGCTCTATTGTTTTCTATCTGTCATAGTTTGTGTTGAGAAATCTGCTGTTAATTTTTAATCTTTGTTCCATATATAATCTGTCTTTGTTCCTCTGGCTGCTTTTATGATTTTCTCCTTACTACTGGTTTCCTGCAAGTTGATTCTGATGTGCTATCAGGTTGTTTTGTTCATGATTCTTCCTATTGAAGCTGAGGGAGCTTCTTGGATTTTGTGCATTTATGATTTTCATCAAATTTAGGGAAACTGTGGCCATTACTTCTTCAAATGCTTTTTCTGTCTCTCTCTCTTCTCCTATTGGAACTCCAAATATGCATATGTAAGAAGCATGATACTGTCCCACAGCTCATTGCAAAAAAAATGAGCAGTGCATCAACTTTTTATTCTGTTTTATATTCTGTATTTTTAAATTCTGTGTCTTCAAATTGACTTTTCTTTACTTCTATAGTATCTAATCTGTTAACCCCATCCAGGGTATTTTCATTTCAGATATTGCACTTTTCATCAGTAGAAGCTGAATCTGAGTCCTTTATGAATGCTCTTCTTGTGTTTGTGTTTTTTCTACCTCCTTGAACAAATGAAGTATACTTATAGTAGTTGTTTGAATGAACTTGTTAACCAATTCTATCATCTTTTTCATTTGTAACTCACTTTCTATTGCTTACATTTTCTCCTATTTCTGGGTTGAATTTTCCAGCTTTTGGATGTGTGATAATTCTCTAATGAATATTCAACATTATTAATGTTATCCTGTTGGGATCTGGATTTTCTTGTATTCCTTTAAATATTGTCAGGCTTTGTAGTGCAATACACTTAAATTCACTTCAGGCTTACTTTTTAAGTTCTGTTATGGCACATCCAGAGTGGCCTTTAGTCTAAGGTTAATCTGTCCCATTACTGAGGCAAGGCGCTTCTGAGGCTTCTACAGGATTTCTGTGTATTATGAGGCCTTTCCACTCTGTCCAGTGGGAATATGAAGCACTCCTAGTTCTGTATAAGCTCCAAGGATTGTTTTGCCTACTCCATTCTGGTGTGTGTGTGGTTTTTTTCACTTGTTTGTTCCTTCTGGCATTTCTTTCCTCCAACAATTTTCTCCCATTAATGCATAGAATAGTGCTTGGCCACAGACTCAGGCCAACTCAGCAGATCTCTAGAGCTTTCTTTCTGTGTAGTTCCCACCTCTCTCATATTTTTCCCTACAAATTCTAGCCTCCTCAAACTCTGAACTCTGCTGCTGCAACTCAACAAGACCATAGGGCATTCTTTGGGTTTCCCCTCCAGCACTGTGGTCTGAAAACTCTCTAGGCAGCAAGTTGAGACAATCAGAGGGCTCACATCCAGGTTTGTTTCTTACATTGGTTTTCTTTCTTTCTCTAAGTTATCACTGTCATGTGTTGCCTGTGGTCTGAAAACAGATCAATGTTTAGAACAGATCTTTAAGGCAGAAAGTCCCTGTTACTCTATCACTGCCAAAGACAAATTATTTTGTTATCAATTAAAACTTTCCTTTCTCTAAAAATCCAATTGTATAAAATAAATTTTAAAAGAACATATTATAACTGATTTTTGTTGTTTGCTTGAGAAAAATTATAGGTAGAAAGATATATGTCAGAGTAGTTTTTTCCTCAGTATATAAAACCATAAAAATGTAAAATTTTCAGGTTGACCATATAACAATAAAGTTATAGCTTTCAGGCTTGTCCTTATACCAATATTGCAAAGACTGTAAAGTAAGAGAAATGGCAAGGAAATTTGTTCACTTCTTCATTCATTAATAAACACTTACTGAATCTGATTATATCTAAAGCAATGCTTAAAGCAACAAGGTTGATATAAAAATGAGTGAAAGATCGCTGTTTTTATTGCTTTTATAAGAAATTTAAGGTTTGCTGGGCATGCGGGCTCACACCTGTAATCCCAACACTTTGGGAAACAAAGGTGGGTGGATTACTTGAGGTCAGGAGTTCAAGACCAGCCCGGACAACATGATGAACCCCATCTTTACTAAAAATACAAAAATTAGCTGGGCATGGTGGTGCATGCCTGTAATCCCAAATACTCAGGGGCTGAGGCACGAGAATCACTTGAACCTGGAGGCAGAGGTTGCAGTGAGCCGTGACTGCACCACTGCACTCCAGCCTAGGCAACAGAGTAAGACTGTATCAAAAAAAAAACAAAAACAAAAAATAACTTAGTTTAATAGGTTAGATAAAAATATAGACATCATGCATGCACATCAGTATGTAGTAAATATCTTTGGAAAAGTATTTCTTAAGTGTTACAGAAATTCACAGAGGAAAGAGATCACTCAGACTATGGACTTTAAACATACCTAGATTTTCCAAGAGCCAAATAATTTTTTAAAAACAATTATTTCAACTTAAATATTCTGGCTACATTAGTTTCAAGTAAAAAGCACAAGATTATGTCTTAGAATCAAACTCTGAGTCGTTTTTTTGTTCTCTTTGAAAATGTTATTTCTACTTTACATTCTTCCACAAAAACAAACCTTTCCATCCACATAATAGGCTTACTCTGCTGAAAACCTACCATCTTAAATCATGTAGGTCTGCCATATTATAGCATTTCACATTGTAGGTGTGCCATATTATAGCAGCCTTATTGCTCATATTTTGAGAATGGTCAGAACCTTCAAACTACCTATTGCCACAAACTCCAAATCACAATCACTGTGCTTTTCCCTTTGCAGCAATATATCTCAGAGCGTACTCCATGGAACCATGGCATTTCTGGGCAGCTTCTAGACAGGTTCACAGGCAGGATGGCCATTTTGTTGGGAGAGAGGCATGGGGGAGGGAGAAAGGGAATCCATAAACTATTTTGCTCACCTACATTTCACCAGTATGAAATGTAACATTCATTATGATTTACATATTCGGTTATATTCTAAGACGTTTCGCATGCCCTATAAAGACTGCATTGGTCAGTACACCCCAGCTATTAATTCAGGTAATGATCTAGCACGTCTCAGCTAATGTTTTTATATCATCTGCATTAACATAACCTAAATTTAAATTTTTTCTTACGTTGTATCATATGCCAATTCATAAAATGGGTAACTCAAAATGGATAACTGCTTCATGTTTAAAAGTAGAAATAAAAATAGCAATGTAAAGTATCATGAGCAAAAACAGAAATCCAGAATGCATACATATCTATTTATAAGATTAAATATGGTTTTTTTTTTTTTACTAAGAACAATCATTATGAAACTTTTCACGAGGTTAATAAAGCAAGATTAACCACTAACATCTGTTTTCCAAATTGCTATACATCTTAATTATGGTGAGAACTTAGGTGGCATTAAAGTTCTTGTCATTTTGCCAGACACTACCAACCCAAATTATTAAGGGTATATAAACCAATAGCACGTTTACACTACTAGCCTGGTAAAAAAAAAAAAAAAAAAAAGTCTAATCCTTAGCTGTAGCAACCTATACAGAATATTGTTAACTGTAAAATTATATTCTAAAAATACAATGGTTAAATAAAACATAACCATCAAAGTTATTTTAACATTTGTTTAAAAATACACAATACATTGAAATACATTTTTAGGTAACTATATCTTATGTTTATATAGATTTAACCTTAGTATCAATTTTTAATTTTAAAACTTTTTAAGATGAATGAATCTACTGTAAATAACTTCCTTTAAAAAAATCTGGTAGTTTTAAATATTTACACCTAAACTAAAAACATGCAAGCACTCTTACATACAACACTGAATAGCAGATGGGATAATTTCCTAAGATGCAGTATCAAAGAAAAAAAAAACAGATTGTACTATTTCTATTTGGACAGCAATAAGATGAACAGCAAAGCACTTCCAAGAGATACCTGTGAATAAACATGGCAAAAAAAAAAATTTTTAAGTGATTTTTAAAAATAACTTTATGGTGCAAGACGTTTATACATATATGGTGCAAGACATATATGTACAAACGTCTGTTATCTTTTATATTAAATATTGAATATATTTACATTAATATGGATGACCAGGAGTTCTTTTATATCAATAATTATGCCTAGATTGTGATTAAAGGTTAGTGATCAATTTCTAGTTATGGCTTCACCATAATTTGCTCTCATAGTTTGATCGCTGTCTCTACCTGGACTGTAGGTAGAGACAGGCCGGAATGCTGCCCCTCTCTGTGTCGTTCATGCTTCTTAAAAGTGGGTTTAACACTAATTCCACTTTTATTTCTTACAAAGTACAATACTTGAGAAAATATGGTTTGTTTCTAGGGGTACCTTTTCTTTTCTCTCTCTTTTTATTTAGCCTGTTTCATTTTTTCAATATTTCTTTAAAGCTTTAAAAGGCAAAGAAGGTTAAGTTGTCCGTCCTAGTAGCTTGGGCTCCCTAAAGGGAAAAGATTAGTGGGTGGGTTAGTGAGTCAGACACGGGTCCTCAAGAAGCAACGAGTTACTCATGGAAGCCATCCAAGCCCAGTCCAACTGTAAGCCCAGCTCAGGCCGCACCCCAACTTCCGCTGTATCCCAGGGCAGGGGAGCAATGCACTCCCTGCTCCCCCGGCACGGCGCCCCCTGCCTACAGCGGCAGCGCTAGATAAAATGGCGTCAGGACCCCCACCAGAACTTCCTGCATTACCAAACGGTAAAATAACCCAGCCTTGCATTTGTATAACTATGGTTTTTAAAAGTTCTCCATTTGAGTCTCACAGCTGAATAAAATAGAAAGAGAGGAGGGCATGTCACCATTTTACAAGCGGAAAAAAGAGTTTCAATGACCTTCCGATGTCATACGGCTACTTACTGTATCACCACACCCTCCATCACCACCCCTCTGGATTTCTCATCATTTAAGTTGCAAGTTTCTTGAAGCACGAAGCAAATCTCTCCCCCTCTTTTTTTGTGTTTTTGCTTCACACACATTTTAAAATGTTGACCACTGACAACATATTTACTAACAGTGTCATCTTTAAACAACTTCATTTATATTCACTAATCTTTTAAAATCCTCATGACCTTAACAGTTTTTGTTTTGCTATACTTTCAAGTCAATTACTACTGTTACTCTAGCTGAAGCTGGATTTTCTAGCCTTCTTCCTAAAAACCAAAAACAGGAAGAGAGTCCCAGCATAAAAGCCTAGTTTCCATTATCCCGAAGAACTAGAACTATTATTCCCATTCTTCAATTCGTTTCAAAAGAACTTCAACAGGCTCCATGATGAGCCCTAGGGATACTTAAACCAAACAAGCAAGGTTTGAACGCTTTACTGGGGAAACAAATATGAATTGGCAATTCAATTTGTACATGTAAAGAAAAGGGAAATACAGAGTATTACTGATGTCCACAGAAGGGGCATCTAACCTTCTATGAGAAATGTCAATATGGAGTGCCTTTCTCTTAATAAATTTAGACAGCACTCTAGAACCTGGTGAAAATGGTAACTTGAAAATATTGACTACGTGGAGCAAGCTAGCATTATTTTACAAACATTATTTCTACTGCAGGACAAGCAGTGAGATCCAATCATCCATGACCTCAAGCAAAATCACTGTACCATAAACTAAAGCTAAAAAAAAAAAAAATGGGTCTTTGTCTTGGAAATGTATTAACTCTGGGGAGGGAAAAATCGCATAATAGAAATTGATGGCTGAATATAATTTGGGATAATAAGGCAAACAACATGAGAATAAACACTAAGAATATGAAAATCCCAAGAACATAAAGAAGGTCATTAAAAATACAATTGTAAGGTCTAGAAAAAAATTTTTTTTAAATAGCTTTACTTTTGCTATTATTGCTATCAATAAACATGTAAGATGTTTCTCCTTCTTTAGTAACTCAATCCAAAAGCCATTAGGTGAGACTGAGCAAGGTAGAAAGTGTGGAGTGTCAAACGCCAAGAAGGGTAATGCAGGTCTCCTCATGGGCCAGTGCCCGTGTCAGAGCCTAAGCAGAGCAAGAAGGCTATGTGTGCAACCTACAAGGAGGTGTAAGAACCTACATGGAATGAGGATAGCAATGAGGAGGATTGATCTGATACATTAAATATATTGACAATGAGAGCCAGGTTTCTCATTGTCTAAGGAAAAAAACATGAATGACCTTTGTGGGGTGGATTGGAATCAAAGGTTCCTATGTGAACTCATTGTTTTCAATATTAATTGATACAAAAATAAATAAGATATAACTCTGTCCACTGAGAGGGCCTGGGAACAGTGACACCTCAATACCAATGAGCACATGTAAGGCTCAGATCTTGGTTTCTAAATACTATTCTTCACTGAAAGGAAGCAGGAATCCTTAGAGAAAGAGCTGATTTCAAAGCTGGGGCAAAGAGAGAGCAAGATGAACTCTGGATATCTCATTATACCAGAAAATTAAGTGCTTAAGAATGATGGGGACATATCAGAAGAATTGAGCAAACAGCCTGAGCTGGCTCCTACTGTTATAATCTGAGACAATTCAGGCATCCAAAGAAATAATAATTCTAATGGTTTATATACATTGAATAAAACATGGAGCTGTGAGTCCAAACTGATATATACAAAGATAATTTTAAAAACAGGAGAAAAAGACCAGGCACAGTAGCTCACACCTATAATCTCAGCACTTTGGGAAGCCAAGGCGGGTAGATCACTTGAGGTCAGGAGTTCAGGACCAGCCTGGCCCTACATGATGAAACCCTGTCTCTGTTAAAAACACAAAAGTTAGCTAGGCGTGGTGCTGCACACCTATAGTCCCAGCTACTTGGGAGGCTGAGGTAGGAGAATCGCTTGAACCCGGGAGACAGAAGTTGCAGTGAGCCAAGATCATGCTGCTGTACTCCAGCCTGGGCAACAGAGCGAGAACCCATCTCCAGGAAAGCAAAAAAAAAAAAAAAAAAATAGGAGAGAAAGATTTTTCTTAGTAGCATGGCAACCTAAATATAGAAAAGAATGATGAAAATAAAGAAAAGAATGATAAAATTGGAAAATTCATTTGGCAACCATGATAGTAATTATTTCAAAATAAAATGTATTTCTAGTATTTAAAAATACATATATAGCATGGTAAATTTTGAACAAAGAACACTCCAAGCTTTCATTTCCCAGTACTGTTTGGCTAAAGAAGCATAAAAACTAGGAGTTAGGCTCTGTGACTTACTGGCTGGGCTGGGGTAGGTCACTTACTTCTCTGATTCTTAGTTTCCTCGCCTGTAAAGTGATATGAACTTAGATTCATAGTTCTAAACTATTAAATTCAATAAAGCCTCTTTTTTCAAATAAAATTTTATAAAAAGTGTAATATATAAAATCCAGATAAATAATGAGATAAAAATCTTCTGAGGAAAACTTAAGTAACAGTTAAAATTGGTGTACCTACCAGAAAATGCCTAGAAACCTGGAGCTTACAGATTTCAAGGAAAAAAACAAAAAAAGTAGGACAGAAAAATAAATAGTCACAAATATTATTTGTTATAATTTAATATTGTAGACTTGATTTTTCCTTCATTTACAATTGTCATATTTAATAGCCTTTTCCGAATCTAAAACTCTTAGAGGAAGATTTCTGTAAAATGGATTCAGAAGTTAGTTTTTAACAGATCATGATCAAGAAATGGAAACAGTTCATTCATTTCATTACACCAAACGTAATGACCACTCAAAGGATTTCACTAGAATACTACCTAGGTATGAGCTTATACTGGAAGTCATAATATACTCATTAAGGAATACCAGAGCTGGGAAGGAACTTCTATCCCAGGGGGGCAGAAATCCATCTCATAACCACAAGTGCTCATCCACCTATATGGTACGAAACTCAGCACCTCATAAGGTATAGAGTGAATCTGGAAGTGAGCAGTTAAATGCCTTCTCTAACACTCTTACATTTGATCTGATAAACATTAACTATTCTGTAGAATGCATCACATCAAAAAGCATAAAGTAAAAAGGGCACCAACAGATGAGGAAGAAATCTAAATTACCATGTTAAGTAACAATTTAATTTTGTACTTGGGTATAGTGAAAACGAAGACATTAAATTATTGAACTTCAAGGATAAAGAAAGAATTTTTCAGGTATCCTGATAGAAAAAGCAATGTGAGAAAATCAGGCTGACCTTGGGTTTTTCCACGATAAAAAAGTCAAAAGAAAGTGGAAGGAAAATGGGACCAAAGAGTATCATATTTAGCCAAGTGATTCATGGATTAAAAACAACAAGCAGACATTTTCAAACCTCAGAGAACTCAAAAAACACCCATGCACCATTCTTGGAAGTACTACTTAACAATGAAATACAAGCAGTTAAGAACAGAGTCAAAAATAAAGAACTCAGAAGTGCACAAACTGTGGTAAAATGACTTATGATGAATACTGAATGCATTCAAATAAAAATAATTTTTAAAGTTAGCATTATGGTTACAAAACAAAAGGTCGACCTGGTCATACAAAGTTAGGAGGTGGTGGGAGGGGACAGGGATGAACTCTGTGAGTGAGAATAGTTCATCTTTCCTAGGAGGTCAAGGGAGCACACCTAAACTGGATTGGGGGTGATGAGCAAAAACCCACTGACCAAAGCAACTGAAATCCTTTTCTTACTCTTTTCTTAAACCTAGAGGGTTCTTTAAGAACATCCCTCTTTTCGTGAAATGAGACAATGGAGGCTTGGAAGGGCGAGAAGGTAGAAGGGGAATGGATGATAAGAAATTGGTTAGTGGGTACACTGTACATTATCTGGGTGATGGATACCCTAAAAGCCCTGACTTGATCACTATGCAATCTGTGCATGTGGTGAAATTGCACATATGCCCCAAAGCTTTGTATATATACCCATAACTTTGTATATATTTTGAAAAAATATACAAATAACTTTGTACATATACCCCATAAATTTGTACGTATATTTTTAAAG
The DNA here is from genome assembly GCF_002776525.5 of Piliocolobus tephrosceles. Lineage (NCBI taxonomy): Eukaryota > Metazoa > Chordata > Mammalia > Primates > Cercopithecidae > Piliocolobus > Piliocolobus tephrosceles. The sequence continues at coordinate 74,640,292 of NC_045455.1, forward strand.
AATATACCTCTTGGGCCAGGCACGGTGGCTCACGCCTGTAATCCCAGCACTTTGGGAGGCCGAGGCAGGTGGATCACCTGAGGTCAGTAGTTCAAGAACAACCTAGGCAACATGGCAAAACCCCATCTCTACTAAAAATATATATAAAAAATTAGCTGGACCTGATGGTGGGTGCCTGTAATCCCAGCTACTTGGGAGGCTAAGGCAGGAGAATCGCTTGAACCCGGAAGGCGGAGGTTGCAGTGAGCTGACATCATGCCACTGTACTCTGGGCAACAGAGACAGACTCCATCTCAAAAAAAAAAAAAAGAATATACCTCTTTAAGAGAGGAAAGAAATGTATTTGAAATTCAATCATTCTGTCAGTATGTTAAGTAGAATGAATTACTTTTAAAATACCTATTGTACAAACCTATTTTTTAAAGTATTTTTATCTATCTGTCTATAGGCATAGAAAGTATGTCTGGAATGAAGTACTCCTAATGTTAATTAGAGTTATTTCTGGCAAGTGGAATTTCAAGGTTTTTTAGAGTTTTCAGTTTTATGCTTCAGTTTGGTATTATCTGTTAGCATCTGGCATCCATGTGCATCCCCTGTGTCCTCCCAATCCCTCAGAGCACATGGGCAGGAAAGCTAAAAACTCCATTTCCCAGACTCCCATAGGTTCTGGATGTGATTTGCGTTCTGCCAATCAGATGCACTAGATTTGGAAGGTGAAAGTGAAGCAAAGGCCACCTTCTAGCTGTTAACAGGTAGCCAGAAAACAAGGTCCAACAGAAGTATGTGTTTGCAGTGACAAGAATCCATATTCCAGCATCTAGTCACCAGCCCTGTAGGTTTGAGACAGCTATGGCAGTGGCAGCAGTGCTACCAGTAATAGAAGCAGCCTCCTGACCTCTAGATGGCAACTTAACACTTACAGTCCCATGGCGGTCTCTGATTTTCACACATCCTGACCTCTCAGGAATTTTTTAAGAACACAATTCCCTGAATTGAATCCTTTTCTGCTTAAAACGTCTAAAATATTTTGCTTCCAACATTGAAAGCTCACTGATGCAGTACTTACTACACTTCCTTTGATTCTTTACAATTTCATGTATCATACTTATATTTGCAAAAAGAACAGAGTAATTTTAGTTCCAGAAAATAAAAAAAAGAATAGGAGCAACTATAACAAGATGTTCATGCTATTTAATTCTGGATGGTGGAACTATGAAAGACTATTATCTTCTTTTTACTTTTCCATTCATTTTCCCCAAAATATTTCTCTTTTAAAGAAATAAACAGATCACTTTAACTGTAGAGAAAGAACTAGAGGGAAGCAGGGCTGGAATCAGAAAAATATTTAGATTGCTGATGAAATAACCCCAAACTACCCTTGCAGCTCACATTATAGCTGGATATTTTTATCCTAATTCTATTTGGTTGAAATGGAAGTAGACAGCCTTTAAATCTGGATGGTCAGCTGTCTCTTTTATTTTCTTTAGATAGAAGAAAATATGAATGCCTTCAACCAAAAGACAAACCAGTCTAAGATGTTTCTAAATAGGCTGACCTAAATTGCTCTAACTTTTCCATTAACCAGATAAAAACACAAGGCCAGGGCCAAGGATAGTAAAAGTTATTTTCCAATTTCCATTCTGCTTCAGATGGATAATATTCAGAAAACTGTATTCGTCATTCCTTACATGAACATACTATTGATCCTTTTTTTTATTTCTTGGGTAAATGACTTTATTCTTTCTTGCTATTGAAACATTAAGGTAGTGTCACCAGTAATAATCAATAGTAAAGCTTCATGAACTTTCCAAGGTTCTGATACCAGACTTTCTCTAACGATGTTTTTCTGCTCTGAAGTTTGCAACTCATGTTTAAGTATTTTAAGTATTAATATAGTGGAGATCTAAACCACATCAGGAAAACATACTGTTATTTTTAGAAATGTTGTTAAATTCATAATATGGGCAGAATAATAAAGCAGCTTTTAGTCTTTCTACACACTATCCAGTCTCTCAGGGGCTATGTTACAGAATTTATTCATGGTCTAGTGGAAGAATTATTACAAATATGAGCAATTTGAAAGCATCAAGAATATCTAAACCGAACTGCCAAAAGAAAGTAGTAAGAAAACATTATGAAGAGAAAGTGATGCATAATTCTGTGTTCTATAAAAGGTGATGAAGAAAATCTTTGAGGGCTTTCATTTAACAGGATAAAAATCTCAGTTATGAACCACTGAAAGAAAAAAAATTACACACAGACACATTTTATGGCATGTTTAAGAAATAAGAACCTATAACTTCCAATAACTTATAACTTCTTTCTCATCCTACAGAAACTGGTGGAGCTATAGCAAGTCATTTTAATTAGCAGATTCAAGCAGCTTCCCTTGGATGAATTACACTGTCACATCTGTAGGGGAAAAAAAATATCTAAGTAGTACGTTTTTTAAACCAATATTCTGTTGCTTATATATTCTTGGAAAAGAGCCATAAATTACTTGTGATAAAATAATTACGTTCTCAACATTATATGTTAAAACATTATGGTCACAAGAAATAGAAACAAAGTAAAAATAGAGCCAACTGCAGATAAAAAGTGGTTAACCTAAACTTGAATAGCAGTAAGATTTCTGGAAAATGGGCAATAAAAAAGAGGGTTACGATGTTTTCTTACACAGCACTCTCCTGATATAAATACTGTATCTTTCTCCTTCCAGCTCTGTGTTGAGGACTGATTTTCTTTTCTCTCTTCAACTGGTCATTATCCAAAAGGCCAGTACAGAAAGTTTGCATGACAAGAATATGATAGGTAATAGAAAATGAATCACTACCTTAGATCAGCTGCACATACAAATACAGCATACATGGAATTTCTCTATATATAATAATTCTTTTATTCTTTAAGCCAATAAAGAATTGCGCTGTCTCCTATCCAACAAACACAGCAGTCTGTTAACACAGGCTGCAAACAACGTGAGAAATGATTTTACTTGTTAAGTAATTTTTAAAAACTTCAGTTGGTGTGTTGGCGCCTAGAGACTTGGGTTTTTTTAAAAAAAAATAATAGACTAAATTTTGAGGAATTTATTTACAAAATACACTTGCACTGTGTATTTGGAATTTCCAGAAAAAGGCTATAAGAGGATTACACACAACAATCCCAAATGGAAAGTAGAATCACATTGAAAGTGGGCTATATTAAAAAGGAAAAGGCTATTTTTATATGATACTTATGGTATTACAACATTTTTTAAGACTGTTCTGGAGATTTGGTGCCTTTAAAAACAGGAAGGTTCAATGAGAAGCATAGAAATCAAGGGATGGAATTAGGTAACACTGGCAGAACCAAGGTGACAATGAGCTTGTAAAATGTAGATAGCAGTCTGAAAATAGGAAAGAGTAGGAGGAAGCTGCTGAAACAGGTAGCAGCCAGTGCTTGCCATGGTAACCATGTTGACTGGATGAACATCCATCATGGCATAAAGGCTTAAAAGAGTCCCCACCTGCACCTTTCTTAAGTTTCAGTTAGTGACTCCAGCAACCTGTAGACATTAATAAATAACCTTTCAGTAGACTAAGTAAGCTAGCAGCAGCAACAGGCATGAGTTGACACATCTGTTAGGAGCTAAGTTTCAAAGGGGGATCTGAAAGATTTAAGGGAAGAAAAAGTTATTTTATATACAGATTAACAATGGTGCAAAAATAATGAGAGTGGAAGTTGAGCCAAGTCCTGAGTGCACTTTTACACTTAGCTCTCATATTCATTGACGTCCTGGGTCCCAAGAGACGCACTTTCATGATGAAATAAGTATTTTCATTATAAAGTTCTTTCACTTTAGAACAGTGAGAAACAATGTGACAGCATGGTCACCACCAATCTTCTGGCCCCAAAGCACTATTCTAAATGTATTAACAAATTGGAAGGATTATTACACCTTCAAACACCACTAGAAAATTTACACATGAATTTAACAAACTGCAGAAACATGACTAACGCAGGAAAAAGTATGAAAAAAAAAAAAACAGAAAGCAAATCAAAGCTCATTTGTAGTTATCTCATTTAATCTGAATAACAATCCAACCACATGAATGTATCTCAGTTTCAAAATTAGGAAACTGAGGTTTTAATATGTTACACAACTCCTTTATTATCACACAATTAGTAAGAATAAAAGGCATAAGGGTCTGTTTGCTGTACTAACTTAATCTCCATTACTACACACTGCCAGTCTCATGCTCCATGTGAAACAAAGCCCCACGGAACCCTTATTTCATGAGTGGAACACACTTTCAAATTCCAATTCTATTTTTCCAAAAACTGTTTTGCTAAATTAAATTATGCATTTATTAGAAGCATGTCTCTAGCTTTTCTTCAACATTAGATAACCACACTAGATAATGAACAGCTAAAATGTAGATGTGTTTCATTAGTCTTTGTAAGTCCAGCACATAAATAGGATCTATATTCAAATTGTTAGGGGATGAGTGGATGCATGGATGGATGGATGGATGGATGGATACAGACAGTGACTTGTTTTGATACATCGCCTGAGTTAGGAAATAAACAGGTAGGTTATAGCCTGTGTGCCAAGGTAGGGCAAGGGTGTCTTTCTTGCCGTTCCATGTGGATTCTTTCAAATCATATCTTAATAGTTATTTTACTGTGTTACTGATAAATAAAAAGTTTGCAAATATTTCCTTTAATTTATTCAAAGGAAAACAGGAAGATGAAATCTAGGTGATTTTCACACAACCAATTTGGAATGAGATACCTGAACTTTTATCATCCTCAGGATGGAAATTTTGATAAATGATGTGAAGACCTCACAGAAGACATGAAGCTGTAAGAATAACAGGGTTTAAAAATGGCAAAAATCATATTCTGAAGAATAACAATACCTAAGCCAAATTACTCTTTAAAATAAAACACACATTACCTATGTCCAAAACACAGCAATGCAAACAAATCAGCTACCTTCAACTATTATTGAGTTTTCTATGTACCTTAAGACAACAAAGACTCTAATTTCATATATATTTAATTCAAAACACTTATCTGATCATAGTAAGAGTATACACAGAACTCAGTAAATTTTCTAATTCATCTTTCCTGTTGTAGACAGGAAACACCATGATAATTTCTATGAGAACTAAGTTCCATGAGTTCAGTGGACGCTTCATAGCAGAGTACTCGCAGGAAACGCCAAAGCCATCATGCAGTTCAGTCCTGCTAGAATGCTGTTCTTTTCCTGGTGCACGACTGTCATTAACCACACTTCAAGACTCAGCTCAATGTGACCTTCTCTGGAAGCCTTCCATATCTGCTCAAGAAAACCCACTATGTTTGTTTCTGTGACAGCATGTATCCATTACCATATATATTTGCATGCATGGCTGTATAACATATACAGATGCTGCTCAACTTACAATGGCGTTACATCCTCTTAAACCAATAGAAAGTTAAAAATATCATAAGCTGAAAATGCATTTAATACACCTAACCTGCCAGATATCATAGCTTACCTTAGCCTACTTTACATGTGCTCAGAACACTCACATTTTGCCTACAATTGGACAAAATCATCTAACACGAAGCCTATTTTATAATACAGTGTTGGATATCTCATATAATGTATCGAGTACTGTACTGAAAGTGAGAAACAGAATAGTTGTGTGGGCATTCGAAGTATGATTTCTACTAAATGTGTATTGCTTCTGCCACCGTAAATTTGAAAAATCTTTAGTCAAACCATCAAAAGTCAAGGACCATCTGTGTATCTGTACATATAGCTGTCTCCCCCACTATAAGAAAGGACTGCATTCTACTAATTTTTGATCTCCTGCACAAAATACACACTATTTTAATAAATGGCAAAGAAAAGAAGGAATTAATACACTGCATGCCCTGCTCTAAAATCTTGAGGGAATATCGAGCAGGACATTGCTCTAAAATTTCATTCCTCTTACCAAATAGATAGCAAAGAGAAGGATGAATATTATCATAACAGCTAAAATATATAAAATAATTTCTCAAAACCAGAACTATTCCCTTTTTCATTCAACAAATATCATTTAAGCAATGACTATATAAAACAGGCAGTGATCTGGGCACAGGAGACAGGGCAAGGAATAAAACAGACCAATATCCCTGCCCCCCATGGAGTTTATATTCTAATATTAGAAGATGGATTTAGAGAAAATGGTACTTTCTAGTGTATTCGATGGTGATCAGTGCTAAGGGGAGAAGTTAAGAAGGAAAAGAAGTTGGGGCATGCCAGGTTGGAGGTGGGGACTGCAATGCTGGATAGCATCACCAGGGCAGGTCGCACTGAGAAGGTGACCTCTGAGGTGAGGGAGGGACTTTTATTAGTTGAAAATCCCTTTTTCTTTTGTTTAAAAACCCATTGGTTAAAAACATTACATTCTATGAGGTGTTAATTATAAACAGAACTCCACATACATCACCCTGTCTAGGCTTTCATAATGAGATTTCACAGTCTAGTAAATTTAGAAATGATCTAAAACAGAGCTAATGAGAAGCCACTGCCTCATGATAGTGGGCAGATCTGTATTTCTTTACAAGGTAAACTTTTTTTTCTTGATCATTGCAATTCAAGTTTAGATGCTGATTTTATTTACTTACAGTGGAACATCATCTATATTCTTTTAACATCAATACAATAATTTACCTCTTTTAAGAACCAATTATGTTCCAGCCATGGTTCTAAATACTCAAATTATCTCATGCAAATCATCACAACAACTCTATGAGGTAGGTACATTTATTGTCCAGATTTTAGAGATAAGGCTGGGTCACAGAGATTAAGTAACTTACCCGAAGTCACTTAGAGGGTAAACAGGACAACTGAGATTTAAGACCAGGCCTTTCTCAAAAAACAAAGTCCATGATCTTAACCACAACACTGCATTGCCTCGAAGATAAGAGCAGTTATGTTATACAGCATTTCAATAAGCCTGCTTACTAACTGTTCAAATATAAACTTAGTAAGAAAGTGACCTTGTAACAAAAGTTTTTTCTTCTAATTCAAACATTAAGCAATATGAACTCAGAAGCAAAATACAGCTCCTATTTTTAAAGACCATTTTGGGAATCTATTATATAAACACTGAGTAGTGGTGCCAGGGGTCATTATGATAGAGAAAAGGAAATAAAATGTACTGATAAAAGTAAGCCACATCCTTCTGTCTCTAAGAATGTCTCTAGTCTCAGGGTTGTTCCTTTTAAATTAAACCAACAGGGCCCTCTCTCACGGGTCGGTGTCACATGGCGGCGACTGCAGCAAAGCGAGGGCCTCAGAGACACCACTGCCACCAGCACAGCCGGAGACCTGAGCTGACACTGGGGGCTGTCCTCAGGGCCTGCACCCTCTTGATGATTCAGAGAAGTCCCGTTGTATCAGAGTAAGATGGACGGTAGCTTTGACTTTAATTGTGGTGAGCTGGAGCCACCAGATCATTAACAAAGGACATCTTCTGTTAACTAACAGCCGCCAGGGCTTCCTGTTGAAATATATAGCAACAAAAGAAGAAAAGAAGCAAACACAAATAGTGCTTACCAGCACCTTAGAACGATGCTGCTCAGGACCAGTCCAACACTGAATGTATCTGCACCGTGAGGAGAATGCTCATAGAAGCCTGTTGGGTGCATATTTATTCACATTTTTGTTAAATGTTAAATCGTTTAGCACAGTAATCTGAGTGCATAGTATGTCATTTTATTCTGTTTGAGTTTCTTGAGTGTTCTCTTTAAATGTCTGCAGAGTTGCTGCCCCTTTCTTGAACTATGAGTACTGCAATCTTTTAAATTCTCAACATGAGTAGAGCTTTTTGAGCTTTAAATCTACAGGGAACTCAACAGGCCTGTTTGACATAAGCAATGAACATCAAGAAACCATCTTGCTGTGGAAGCATAATGATTTTTCTTCTCCCTTTTCGAAATATCTTTCCTTTTGATGCCAGTTTTCTTCCTTGTTTACGCAAGTTCAACAATTCCAAAGGAAAAGGCAATAGTAAGGGTTTCAAAATGGCAGAAAAATTTGCAAGTCTCATGAATATTCATGGTTTTGATCTGGATTCTAGGTATATGGACCTAAAACCATCGGGTTGTGGAGGCAATAACTTGGTTTTTTTCTGCTGTAGACAAGGATTGTGACGAGAGTAGCCATCAAGAAAATTGTCCTTACCAATCCCCAGAGTGTCAAACATGCTCTATGTGAAATCGAAATTATTAGAAGACTTGACCATGATAACCCTGTGAAAGTGTTTGAAATTTCTGGTCCCAGTGGGAGCCAATTAACAGATGATGTGGGTGGGCTCTCTTACGGAACTAAACAGTGTTTACATTGTTCAGGAGTACTTGAAGACAGACTTGTCTAAAGTGCTGGAGCAGGGCCCTTTACTGGAAGAGTATGCCAGGTTTTTCATGTATTAGCTGCTATGGGGGCTCAAGTGTATTCACTCTGCAAATGTACTGCACAGAGATCTCAAACCAGCTAATCTTTTCATTAATACTGAAGACTTGGTGCTGAAGACAGGTGACTTTGGTCTTGCATGGATCATGGATCCTCATTATTCCCATAAGGGTCATCTTTTGAAGGACTGGTTACTAAATGGTACAGATCTCCATGTCTTTTACTTTCTCCTAATAATTATACTAAAGCCATTGACATGTGGGCTGCAGGCTGCATCTCTGCTAAAATGCTGACTGGTAAAACCCTTTTTGCAGGTACACATGAACTGGAACAGATACAGCTGACTTTAGAATCTATTCCTGTTGTACCTGAGAAAGATCGTCAGGAGCTTCTCAGTGTAATTCCAGTTTACATTAGAAATCACATGATTGAGCCACACAAACCTTTAATTCAGCCACTTCCAGGAATTAGTCGAGAAGCACTGAATTTCCTGGAACAAATTTTGACATTTAGCCCCATGGATCAGTTAACAGCAGCAGAAGCACTCTCCCATCCTTACATGAGCATATATTCTTTTCCAATGGATAGGCCAATTTCAAGCCATCCTTCTCATATTGAAGATGAAGCTCATGATATTTCGCTTACGGATGAAACTCACAGTCACATTTATAACTGGGAAAGGTACCATGATTGTCAGTTTTCAGAGCATGATTGGCCTATACATAACAATTTTGATATTGAAGTACAGCTACATCCAAGAACTCTGTCTGATGTCACTGATGAAGAAGTACAAGTTGATCCCCGAAAATACCTGGATGGAGATTGGGAAAGGTATCTGGGGGATCCTGCTTTTGATACCAATTACTCTACGAAGGCTTGTTGGCAGTACCCAGATCATCGTGAAAACAAATATTGTGATCTGGAGTGTAGCCATACTTGTAATTACAAAACGAGGTCATGATCATATTTAGATAACTTAGTTTGGAGAGAGAGTGAAGTTAACCGTTACTATGAACCCAAGCTTATTACAGATCTTTCCAAATGGAAAGAACAAAGCAAAGAAAAATCTGATAAGAAAAGCAAATCGAAATGTGAAAGGAATGGATTGGTTATAACCCAGACAGCGCTAGAGGAAGCATCACAGCAACTGGCTGGAAAAGGGAAAAGAATCAGGGATTTGATTTTCATTCCTTTGTTGCAGGAACTATTTAATTTAGTTTCCAACATTAGCCTACTGATGTTGTTGATAAATTAAATGACTTGAATAGCTCAGTGTCCCAACTAGAATTGAAAAGTTTGATATCAAAGTCAGTAAGCCAAGAAAAACAGCAAAAAGGAATGGCAAATCTGGCTCAGTTAGAAACTTTGTACCCATCTTCTTGGGACAGCCCATTTGTGAGTGATGGGGAGAACTGTTTTCTCATAAATCGGTTTTGTGAAGTAAGAAAGGATGAACAAGTGGAGAAGGAAAACACACTAGTTACTTAGACAAGTTCTTTAGCAGGAAAGAAGATCCTGAAATCTAGAAACTGAGTCAGCAGAGGATGGGAAGCTTGGGGAGAGAAATGAGGAAGGCTTTCTGAACAACAATGGGGAGTTCCTCTTTAACAAACAGCTGGAGTCCATAGGATCCTGCAGTTTCACAGTCCAGTTGGGTCACCACTTAAGCCAATTAACACCTTCTGCTATGACATTTTCCCCTCAAATTCCTCATAAAACATACAGCAGCATTCTGAAACATCTGAACTAAAACACTCAGCAGACATTTACCTTTGTATTCTTATGAAATGTATTTTGTCTTTTTTTATTACTAGAGTTTAAGTCATTTTTTACTTGAATCAGGTGGTGTCATTTAGTAAGGATTTTATCACTACTTGGTTTTTAAAATCCAGGCTTTCTTTTTCTACATGTGAGATAGTTTTCATTTTAACTGACATGTCATTTGCACACAAAAATAATGAATAGAGCAAAATAATGCAATGCAGGAGGAGACAAAAGAAATGCACTAAAACAAGTAAAGAACATCCTCTCATAGAACAATAATCTGTTTTACAGGAAGCAAATCTTGCCTGAAATTTACACAGTGAGACTGTACACAATTGCATGAAAATATCTATTTTTTTCTGAGACATTTTTCATTCATGAGTAGTTCCAAGTTTTTCATACTGTACACATTTCTTAAAATACATGATACCAGAAGCAACCGAAAATGAATGTGGAATTTGGTACACGTGTGTTATCTACCTCAAAGTAACAAAAATATGTGGCAAAACATATACCACCCATAGTGCTTCACAAAATGCACTTCTATTTAGCCAGCGTTTATTGTACTAAACTATTCTTAATAAGACTCATTCACTGTTTATAAAGGTTCTGGTATTCACTCTTTATAGTGAAGTGTTAATACACCACATCTTATTTATTTTAGCAAATCAGTATATTTTCTGTATTTACTTATAAAAATTAACTTAGTTTTACAAATTTATTTGCAAACACACTGTTTCCATTTGGCACTATGGTTTGTTGCCTACCTAGCTGAATCTATGTCAGTTTATCCTAAGGCTGTCCACATACTCATTTTAAGTAACTTGCTCACTGTGTATAGGAATTTGGATTTTGGAGGTGCTTGATCTAGCCACAAAGAAAAATTAATTAGGAATTACTTTATTATAAAATGCTCTAGAAGTCTTAATTGTGTTTTTCTTAAAAAAAAAAAAAAAAAAAAAAAAAGACTGGGCCATGTGCGGTGGCTGGCCGGGCCTGGTGGCTCAAGCCTGTAATCCTGGCACTTTGGGAGGCCGAGACGGGCGGATCACGAGGTCAGGAGATCGAGACCATCCTGGCTAACATGGTGAAACCCCGTCTCTACTAAAAAATACAAAAAATTAGCTGGGCGCGGTGGCGGGCGCCTGTAGTCCCAGCTACTCGGGGGGCTGAGGCAGGGGAATGGCGGGAACCTGGGAGGCGGAGCTTGCAGTGAGCTGAGATGGGGCCACTGCACTTCAGCCTGGGCGACAGAGCCAGACTCCGTCTCAAAAAAAAAAAAGACTGTTAGAATTGTGTGCATGGAAGTAATTAAGGTACATCATTACTATAGTTTAAAAGCTATACATGATAAGACATTTTGTTTTTACTGAATGATCTATTCCCCATCACAAGGCAAGCATAAATAAAATTAGATTAATGTAGCATATGGCGTCACAGTCTCTTAGAATTTGTTTCATCTATTTTATTTTATTGAATATTGTCTATATTTTCGGTTATCCTGTTTGAAGTAAAAGGACAAATAAAACATGGCCAGCAAAAAAAAATTAATTAATTAATCCAACTATAAAAGCAACAAATATACTATTAATTGCTAGATCGGTTGTGGCAATAATTAATAATTAAAACTAAAGATTAAGAGGTAATATAAAATGTTGGCGTTAGCACACACAATGATATCTATTTGTCATTTCAAACTTTTATGATCTTTCTAGGATAAAAGACATTTTTCTATGACATGAACAAATTATCTCAAAGTCAGATATGTGCTTGGTGAGGACAGAAAAATGGTCTTCTTAAATGAAATGAGTAATTCTGTGTTCTATCTTCAAAATTCTTTTTTAAATGTGTTGAAAATTAAAGCATAAACTAGTATCTATTTTTACAGAAGAGATTTTTGGGTATACTATTTTGATTTGATATACTATTCTCATTTGACAGGTTCTAAACTGATGGATTTCAACTCAAATATTGGTTTTCCTTGAAAAGCACAGAAATTAATACTATTTTTCCTTTAAAACAGTTTAACGCACATTTGATTCTCATTACTTACAGCAGTTATGTTCAATAAAGTCACTACAACTCTGGATTAACAGATATTGAACCACTGACCCTATGGAAAATACTAGGTTTAGGTTCCTGCAAACCTCACAACATCTTCCTCAATTAATCAACATATAATTTCATTTTATGTGTGCTTCCGTTTAAAGAATATGTGTATACATATATATTAACAGAATATATGTGAGACATATAACATCACATGTTATATGTTATATTCTTAATAAAACATATACATACATTCTTTAAACAGAATGTAAGTATACTTGATTCATTAACACTGAACTCAGGGCCAACAGCACTATAGCTCGTGCCTGAAGGAAGCTGTCTAACACACATATTTTTTTCAATAATGCACATAACATTTTACTTTTAGGAAAACCAGACAGCACTTCCGCACAGGGAGCCACTGTAAACAGTGAGATCATCAACAAAAAGTACAAACATGCAAAACCATGTCATGAAAGGGCACTTGTTTATTGCACGAGAGCTGGAACAAGATAACGGAGCACAGCCAGGTTCATCCTTGGGTGCGAATGTGCACACTGGGCAACTCCAACTGTTCACATGTGAAAAATTACATACAAGTATTGACTTTGAAGTCACAAATAAACGTTAGTGAGTAGGCAAATTAGCAAATACTGAAACCATGAATAAGGAAGATCGACTCTATAAAATGTTAAGTACGTACATGTCGTGTTTTTTGTTATGTGAAAATATGCTAAATGTGGTGCCGTGTTCAATAGTGTCAGCAAATTGCAGTAAAGATTGCCTGACACCGGCCGGGCGCGGTGGCTCAAGCCTGTAATTCCAGCACTTTGGGAGGCCGAGATGGGCAGATCACGAGGTCAGGAGATTGAGACCATCCTGGCTAACACAGTGAAACCCGTCTCTACTAAAAGAAATACAAAAAAATAGCCGGGCGAGGTAGCAGGCGCCTGTAGTCCCAGCTACTTGGGAGGCTGAGGCAGGAGAATGGCATAAACCCGGGAGGCGAAGCTTGCAGTGAGCTGAGATCCAGCCACTGCACTCCATCCTGGGCAACAGAGCGAGACTCCGTCTCAAAAAAAAAAAGATTGCCTGACACTTGAAAATGCGACCTTTCACCTCACAGTGACCTGTCAGAATTTCCCTCTGGTTCAAGGCTGAATAATGTCCCATTATATGTGTGTGCCACATTTTGTTTATCCACTCATCCATCAATGAACACTTGGGTTGCTTCCACTTTTTGGCTCCTATGAATAACACTGCTATGAACATGGTGTAGAACTGCTTCACAATTTCATTGTTTTCGGCCGGGCCTGGTGGCTCACACCTATAATCCCAGCACTTTGGGAGGCCAAGACGAGCAGAGCAGATCACTTGAGCTCAGAAGTGACCAGCCTGGCCAACATGATGAAACCCTGTCTCCAGTAAAAATACAAGAAAATTAGCTGGGCATTGTGATACATGCCTGTAATCCCAGCTATTCAGAAGGCTGAGGCAGGAGAATTGCTTGAACCTGGGAGGGAGAGGTTGCAGTGAGCCAAGATCACACCACCGCACTCCAGCCTGGGTCACAGAAGGAGACTCTGTCTCGAAAACTAATAATAATTTTCATGTTTTCTATATCATATGATCACATTGTTTATGGCTAATTAAAGAGCACATCAAGCTCCCCAAGCTTTATCATCCTACAGATAAACGTCGGGTTACAATGATGACAATAATCCACACTTTACTACTGACCATTCCCCTTACTTACCCAGATGGAACCCCGGCCTCCTTCCTCACCCAGATATTTCCTAGAGAATATCTCACATATGCTCACATTCGCCTCTCCCTTCAACTACCCCCACTCCACCACTGTACAGGAAAGTAAAGTTCCTGTGACTCACCTGCACTCCAGACCCTCAACTACTCCACCAACCCTGGGGCCTTAAGGCAATGCCATAAAGTGATTCTCTCCTCTCCCTTCATTATATCCACTCTCTTGTTCCACAGCAAAGGTGAATGAAGGAGTTGATCCAACAGGCTAGAGTGCTGCCTCGTTAAGAAGAGAAAGAGTAAGACCACAAATACTCAAACAGTAATAATTTAGAATTGTTGTGACATCTACGAATGATGATAAGGTAGAAGTGTTTATTACCAAGGGAAGGTTGAATTTCCTTCAACATTCTTCCCTTCCTACTGTGGAATCTTAACTAGATCTATGATAAAAAGCTCTGTCTACTTAGATGATACTCAATCTACAAAAAGGTTTACAAACAGTTCTGGTTTTTGGCTTGTCCAAGGCAGAACAAGCGTGAGAATTCTTTCCCTGTGACTGGAAGATTTCACTAGCTCCTCATTCACTCACATCCTTCTGACGTTCGGAGGTGCCCTGTTGGAAAAAGTGCCCTTCACGTCAAGATTCCTGAATACATAGTTGGCATTTACTAGCACTTACTGGATGCCAGGCTGAAGGCTTTATCTCCTTAATCCTCAGAATATCCTTACGAGCATTTACATATGAGGAAAAGTAAGGTTTGAAGAGGTTATGTAGCTTGCCAATAGGAACTCAAACTGGGACTCATTTTCTTTAATGCATTTCAGGGTTTCATTTGTATATTTAAAAAAAAAAAATCCAAATCAGATTTCTTTCCTTCTTTAGGACACTTTCTTTTCGTGTTCTAAGTAAAATGGTCTTTGTATTTTACTAAAAAGGGCCCCCAGCTGTGCATACACGATCTAGAGATTTTCCCCAGTAAAACCTGTTATTAATGCATCTCTAAAGCATATTTAAAATCATTAAAATTATATAGTTTCTTTTCGTACTCTTTCTTTTATTTCTTTCCTTTTTAAAATTTGAATGATTAAAGTTTAATTCTTAGACTTAACCTTTGCCAACAGTCTTCTCTTCCTTCCTACCTCAACTACTCCATCCCATGGTTACTCCCTAGGACCTGACTCAAGCGCTCCCTCTTCATCCGACATCATTTCCAGAGCTTGTCACTGTATCCACCCACGCTTTCCCTGGCACACACAGACAAACCGCAACAGCGGCTTGACCGTGTCCTCCACTTCACTTACTGCACCCAAGCAGCTGAACATGATCCCACACCAGATTGACAGTGCTTCGAGTCCTGGTCACCCGGCTCAGATGTGCCCTAAATGCAACTTGATATTTACACTGCTGCATTTCTCTCGCCCATTCCCTTTCCCATGCCTCTGTTCAAGCATTTCATACCTTTCCTCTAGCCTCAGACCTCCATACCCTCTCCCCCATCTTGATTCTCAGCTGACGACCTAACTTCATATTCCACTGAGAAAATCAAAATAATCAGAAAATAATTTCTAGAAGTGCCAACCTCTGCCCCTACTGCATTTCATGGATAAACTGACTTGGTATGGATAAACTGACCTGCTTGGAGGGAAGCCCAGCTCCTCACGTCATCCCACCCCGTCTTGCATATACAAGGACAGTAATTCTCTCTTTTTTTGCATCATTTAATCTCTTCCCTCAAGTGGATTATTCTCAGCCCATGGTGGTTTTTTTTTTTTTTTTTTTTTTTTGAGACGGAGTTTTGCTCTTGTTTCCCAGGCTGGAGTGCAATGGCGCGATCTCAGCTCACCGCAACCTCCGCCTTGCGGGTTCAAGCGATTCTCCTGCCTCAGCCTCCCAAGTAGCTGGGCTTGTTAGCATGCACCAACAAGCCCGGCTAATTTTGTATTTTTAATAGAGACAGGGTTACTTAATGTTGGTCAGGGTGGTCTCAAACTCCCGACCTCAGGTGATCCACCCCCTCGGCTTCCCAAAGTGCTGGGATTACAGACGTGAGCCACTGCGCCTGGCCAGCCCAGAGTCTTTCTCCTAAAACAGTCATTTCACTTTTTACCAAAAGCTCTAGCTTGACCCCAACATCCCTCTCCAACCACTGCTACATTTTTCCCTCCTCTCGTTAAAGGGTTTGTTTTAGATGCTGATTTTAAAGATCAAATTTGCTAATGGATCGTATTCTTTTAATATTAATATAACTAGCATCTATTAAGTGCTAATTATGTGCTAACCACTGTGCTAAATTGTCAAGGAAATTGTCACAGCGACCTCTCTACTGCTCCCCTGATCTCTGACTTTTTTCCTGCTACTCACTTTCCCCTCACTCCCTTCCCTTCAGCTGGAATGTGTCAGCTGTTCGGGAATGCTCATCCCTGGAACGTGTCAGGTGTGTCTCTTCCTCAAAACCTTTGCATTTGCTGTTCTTTCAGCTTGCTCTGCTCTTCTTCCAGATATCCTCATGGCACTCTCTTCAAAAAAAAAAAAAAAAAAAAATATATATATATATATATATATATATAGGTCCAGATACATTGCCCTAGCAGGATTTTCAAGTGTTCCCAAGACCTTTTTCAAGGGTCCATGAAGTCAACACTATTTTCACAATAATCCTAAAATATACACAGCTTTTAATATTCTGCAATGCACTCATAAAGCTCTAAAGAACATTTTTGAAACCTGAATGTGGAACCATTTTATCAGTTTTTACGAGAGCCAGCAAGAAATACCAGATTTTTCTTGCCATAATAGCTAAGAACATATCACTCCATCCCCTTGTATCAACTACACCTGAATAAATAGGTAAAAACAGCAGATAACCTGAGATTCTACACTTTCAAAGTATTTCAGCAGATGCCTGGTTTAACCCGTGAAGTGTTTAAAGTACATGCCGTTTATTCAGTCTTCAAAAATAATTTGGATTTTATGCCTGGAGTTGGCCGTAACTAAAACTGCCTTAATTAAATCTCCTACAGAACTACCGTCACACAAAGGTGAAGTCTGGATTATGTCCGGACCTCACAAGGGAGGACATCGTAAGGACACCTCCCAAGTGGATGCAGGTGAGGGAAACACATTGCAGACCTCACTCCCACCCACACTGAAGACTGATAGAACAGATTTCTTTGTTCTATCAAGAAAAGCTAGAAAAGCTTTTCCCCCTTAAAATCTAGAGGGCTCCCCCCCCCCCCCCCGGTAATACAACTTTATAACTGGTCTTGTTGCTCTGGCTACCTGGGATCAAATTTACAACTCATCTCTAACTGTGCAAGACACCCCACTCTATATATTAGCCTTCTAACCTTCCTCCTGATCTCATAGTCCTCTAGTCCTATTTTACCTAAGCTTAATACACAGTGTGGAATATAAACCATTTTGAATATTTTGAAAAATGTGTGGAAATAATGGTATATAAATAAAAAATCAAACAGAGAAATAGGAAAAGGGAGATACCTGTAACATTTGGATGGATAAAAACGCCTGCCTTACTTTGGAAACAGAGAAGAGTTTTGCATGACTGGACAGAGGATGACAGTGACAGAAAACACAACTGGAATACCATGGCATTGGCTCGCCTAGGGTGTTTGGAGTCCAGATATCTGCATATATAGCTTCTGTCACTTCACTAAGATCTCTGTTCAAATATTACCTTATCAAAGACAGCCTATCCTGGTTAACTGAACCAAAATATTTTACACACACACACACACACATACACACACACACACACACACACACACACACACACATACACACACACCCTCTCCATCTCTCCTTCTCCCTTTACCCTGCTTTATCTTCCTTCATTATGCTTATGAACACCAGCTATATGATAGAACCGGGTCTGTCTATATGTTAATTAACTTCTCCCTTGATAGACTATAAGCTCTGTAACAGCAGGGCTTTTATGTTCTTTTACCATCCCAGCACCTAGAATAGAACTCAATAAAAATTGGCTGAATGAATAGAAAGGTCGTTTACTATCAAGTTAGGAAAGACTAATTTAGACTTTATCCCACCAGTAATGGGCAATATCTAAGAGCTTATGCAAAATGTATTATGTATCATATTTCTCTTTTCTAAAGATAACTCTGGCACTGGAGTAGAGAATGGAGAAGAGAGGAAATACATGGCAAAAATCCAAATGACAGATAATAAAGGTTAAATGAAGTTAGGGTAAGCAGCAAATGGAAAGGGAGAAATGAATTCATGAGAGATTCATGTAGCAAAGGGACAATATATCATAATGATATAGGAGTTAAGAAGGAATTACTTAGACAGATAGCAAAGGTATGGGAGTCCTTGGTAAGGCTTTTCTTTTTAATGAAAAGCAGCCCCAAATCATTTTCTAACAAAGAGCAGCCTACAAGCTGGGAGCCTGCATAGGTGAATGCCCGCAGGAACTAACGACTAGACATTTTCAAGATGGCAGTTCCATCTTCCCTTCTCTGCCAGCTACGTGTATTGAAAGGAGCAGACAAGATGGTGCAGATCAATGGGAAAGCCCAGTTGCATAAGAAGATTAGGGTAGGGCAACCAGCCTTCCACACGTGCTATGTAAACATCATACCTGACCGAACCAATCTGTGAGCCCTGTGTAAATCAGACACCACCTCCTCAAACTGGACTATAAAACTCGGTACATTTGCCACCAGCCAGTCCTTTCTGCTCGGAGACCCTTTCCTCTATGGAGGAAGTTGTTTCTCCTTCTCTTCTATTCTACCTATTAAATCTTCACTCCTAAACTCTTCCTGTGTGTCCATGTCCTAAGTTTTCCTGGACTGTGACAACAAACCCCAGAGTATATACCCCAGACAACGTAGCCACTTCAAAAACAGTTAAATCACGCATCAAACAAGTCACTTGACATGTGCGACCTGGGGCATGTTACTTATCTAATCCTTGCTTTCCTTATTTCTAAAAAGGAGAGAATAATTGTACTTACCTACCTCATAGTTTTACTGTGAGGATTAAATAAGATCTAAGATACATAGAATTGACCAAATGTGGTGACCGCTGACAATGAGTGAGGTCCTCGTGGGTGGGGACGCGTCTCTTTCATACACTTCTAAATCACCAGCACCTAACACTATGCCTGGCCATAGCAGGCACTAAACGGGTATGTGATGAAAGCAAATGAATTAATGATGGTGATTAGCAAGACAAAAAGTCAATCTCTTCTATACGAGGCAATTTATTCTATAGGACATAAAAGCTGTGGAGCAACATTTGGCTGGGAGTGGGTGGACTGCACAAATATGTTCAGTTTGAGAACATGGAGACTGAGATGGCTAGGGGACCCCCTACAGGAAGTGTCTGGTAGGCCCAGATCTCAGAAATACAGGCTAGAAAAAAGTCAGTAGAGCTGGTGGCCAAAGCCTAATCTAATTGATTAAATTAACTTAGAAAGGGGCAAACAGAATTAAGACTTCTAGGAAACAAAAACATTTGACAATAAAGGAATCAGGGATAGAGGCTAAGAGGCAGTGAAAAGATAGTAAGAAAGATAAGAGAACTTGGCCAGGCCCAGTGGCTCACGCCTGTAATCCCAGCACTTTGGGAGGCCAAGGCGGGTGGATCACCTGAGGTCAGGAGTTCACAACCAGCCTGGCCAACACGGTGAAACCCCATCTCTACTAAAAATACAAAAATTAGCCAGGTGTGGTGGCATGCATCTGTAATCCCAACTGCTTGTAATGCTGAAGCAGGAGAATCACTTAAACCTAGGAGGCAGAGGTTGCAGTGAGCCAAGATTGTGCCACTGTACTCCAGCCTGGATGAGAGAGTAAGACTATATATATATATATATATATAAAGATAAGAGAACTTAAACTTTGAAAGCAAAAGAAGAGAAGATATGAGAAGATGTGGTCAATAGCATCCAAACTGGCAAGAAGCAGTTGACAAAAAACTAGAGACCACTCGATTTAAGCAATTAAAATTATTAAGGACCTTTGCAAAAGAAGTTTCATGAAATAGCTGCAGTAGAATAAAGAGTAAATAGAAGCTGAAGAAGGGCAGATAAGAAGGCTCTTAGAAAGATATTTCAAGATTAAGTAGAATGGGCCATAGAAGCACCTAAAAGTCAACCTGGCCAATTATTTCCACTACCACCTCCAAGTGGTCATTCGTTCTTATTAAAATATTTTTTCAACAGACACTTGAAGACCAGGTGCGGTGGCTCACACCTATAATCCTAGCACTTTGGGAGTCCCCTTCATGTTACAATCCAATGTGGCTAATGGGATTCAGGGAGAAGCACAAAGGGCTCTGCTCCATGAAGTCATTCAGGGATCCAGGCTCCTTCCACTGGATAATCTACATCTACCTGGCAGGTGAGGGAAAACACAGGGTGTGGAGAGTCCCACAAACAGCTTGAGAGGCCAAGTGACAGACATCACTCTCACCTGTACTTCACTGGCTAGTTACATATCTCCATCTATCTGCAACGGGAAAAGGAAGTCTAATGGCGGGCCAAGAAGAATAGAAAAACACAGTTATCAGTGGGCAGAGCATTCTCTGTCCCCTTAAGTAACATGTATGAGGCCATCTAATAGTACATGAAAAGCTGAGAATCAAACCCAACACTATCTAACTTCTCCAGGAATCTTGCTGTTCTATGCTGCTGGCTCACTCCATTTCATTGAACCCACCGGCAAATTTAACATTTCTCCAAATGAAAGTAACAACAGCTGGTTTATATTCAAGAGTTCAATATTACTGTGGAATTATATTGTGTATACAGTAAGTCCTCACTTAACAACATCAATAGGTTCTCAGAAACTGTGATGTTAAGTGAAATGATGTACAGTAGGTCCTAGAATAACACTTTTCATGCAACATCATTTCATTATAACATCAGTGAGAAAGAAAATTGGGTTTGTTATACGTCATTTCACTTAAAAGTCAGTTTCCATGAATCTATCAACGATGTTGAGTGAGGACTTACTATATATATATATGTATTTTTTTCATCTATCTCTATTTTCTGACCTGCAGTTCCCCTTCACAAATCAATGGTTTTAACCTTCTGTGGGGCATACACATAGACATAAACTTTGGGGGGAGCCCTCTAAAACCCAACCAAACCAGGCATGCATGAATGCCAGGCTAAGAACTTTCTCTATAGTACTTTACTTTAGACACTGTTAACTCACTTTCAACTTTCTACCCGGTTCCCCCCAACCCCTTTCAGCCCCACTGACCTCCCTCTTTGCAGCTGCTATTCCTTCTACTTAGCCTGCTCTTCCCCCAGAGGTCCACATGGCTCATTGCCTAAAAATCCCTTCGCACTCCACCTCCACTTACAGCCATGCTTTATTTCTCTCTATAGCACTTCTCACCTTCTCATATACTATGCATTTCATGTATTTACAAGTTCATAAATTCTCCTTGCATTAAAATGTGAGCTCCATGAGGGCAGAGGTTTTTGTATATTTTTTGCATATTGCTCTATCCCTGGTACCTACATCAGTACTTGGAACACCATAGATATTTCTTTGAAAGCATGAATTGAGGAGCAACAAAGGAGTAAACTGAGAAGAAGCACACGGAAAGATGCATGATATTGAAAATGTTACCATTCTGAAGCTAGATTCACGGGTGTTCATTTTACCATTGAGATTCACAAACTACAGAGATATTATATATTCTTAAAAATATCAAATATTATAATATCACTTAATTTTAAAGTACTACAAGAGTGTAGATGAACAATACAACTCAAATCACCATGCTTGCTCAGATATAAACTCTTGTACTTTTTCTTACCTAAGTAAAATAGTGAGATGGAGAAAAGTAGGCCGAAAAAATCCTGTCATTTTCATTCCCTAGCTAGGTAAAAATAAATTTCACTCATATTTTTTCCTCAAATATGTTTTAATAGGCCATGTGGAAAATTACTTCACGTGATTCTTTTTAACACTATACCATGACCTTTCAAAAATGGCATCTTACCTTATAGAAGTGAAACTAAGAGTTTTCTTTGAAAACCTATTTGAAGAGTTAGGTACCTAGAAGCATTTTCTTTTAAAATAATCCTTTTAAAAGTACATTAAAAATGTCTCAATTATTTTTTGTTAAGTTTAATTCAAATGAATATAAATTTCAGCTGGAATTTTTTATTTCAAAATTTACTTTTCAAATGTGCAGTCATATATCTGACCCTAAAAACACAGGATCCTAATGCAGAAAGGCATGATGAAACCTAAAACATCGACGAGAGATATGCTCACAGATTAAACAAATGAATAAAGGCGGGAACAGGAAGAAGGAGGAAATAAGGGAGAGGAAAAGAGGAATTTAAAGGAGAGAGGAAAGGGGGAAGGGAAGGAGAAGGAGAGACCAAGAGAAGTAAGGAGCCCGCCTGCCTGCACACACACATGCTTGCATGCTGTAGATTAACGTTTCACTGCCCAAGAAGCTATGGGGCTACTGAAAGCAAGGCATCTGGAACCCACCCATTTTAATCCACTGTGAAAGGGATATGGGTACAATCATCAGAAGGAACTGCTTTTGAGTTCCAGCTTTGTCCGTTACTCAGCAGATATTCAAACTCGGTCTCAGGATAATCATTTGTAAAATTTAGGTAACTGTACACAACCATTTCTTAAGATCATGTATAGAAAACTGCTGTGTAACCAAGAAAATGCTAAATAGAAAAGTATTTTTAAATTTCTGAATTAAATGCACCAAGCTTGTATTTAAAAAGATCTACTATACTAAATTACATTCTGGTGGTCTGAAAAAGCATTGATACTCAAATGACACAGTGAGAAGGTCAGAGATTCCAGCTCTACACACGATAAAGTTAACCGTACTTCCTCATATAAAACAGAAGCCTAACAGTCTCCCAAATAGCCTCACAACAAAAAGCAGGAGGGAGAGAATTATTACCATATATGATCATTTGAAAAAAAAAAAAAAGGAACTATATAAAATAGGAATGATGTACATTGACTCCTAATTTAAAACTACTATCACCAATAGTTGTTGATCATTTTAAAATCATTTAACCAACTCAAAAATACAAATATTTCTTTATTTCTCTTATTTTAGAGGCAAGGTCTTGCTCTGTCACCCAGGCTAGAGTGCAGTGGTTCCAAGTTGCTGGGACCACAGGTGTCACCACAGCCAGCTAACTTCCTTATTTTTTTAATGTTTTATAGAGATGGGGTCTCCCTGTTTTGCTAAGGTTTGTCTCAGACTCTTGGCATTAAGCAGTCTTACCAGCTCAGCCTCCCAAATTGCTAGAATTACAGGCACGAGCCACGGTGCCCCGTTACAAATGTGTTTCCAGTGACTAAACAGTCATAGAGTAAAATACTCAATATCCAACAAAACCAAACAAATTTGCCAAGGGAAACTGTAACCTACTAACATGTTATGGCCTTTTTCAAAGGTCTATTCTTAGATGTAAAACAAACTCTCTTTAATTAAAACCTTTGCTATTAAACACATTTCCTGAGTAAGTAAAGCCTAACAAATCCAATATGAGTGAAAAACACTGTACCCTGGGAACAGAAAGGGGCCCCACATCCTTTATAATGGTAGTTTCATATAACCTTTTGCCTCTTTACCACAATAGCAAACAAGCAAACTTAAACTAAATGAAAGAGTTCTAAATTTAGATACTTTAAAATAAGGCATCTTTAAGTTATATGTAAAGGTTTAGCAAATTATTTATTACGTCTCTTATCTTTAATAATGGGATATCATGTTTAACTTGTAATCAAAATGGAAAGAAAGCTGTTATACCATATATTACCGTACTGAGAGTCAGAATTTCCAGTCTATATTTAGTTCACATTAAAATGGAAGCAAAGACGCAAACCAAGCTAAAAATAAAATGTTCTACAAAGATGAGATTTTTTAAATGGACTGAAATCTAGCTTTATTTGGTCCCTTAAATGTGGATCAGATTTAACAGCACCTTAACTTTGCAATGCTTGGCAAACCTAACTATACTACCTTCCTTTTTCTAACACAGGTGCCAGCAAACTACAGCCCACAGATTATATCCATGGGCCATATCCTGCCGGCCGCCTGATTTTATACAGTCAACGAGCTAAGGTTTTCACATGTTCAAATTGATTTCTTAAAAAGAGGAATAATAATATTTCTTAGCACATGAAAATTATATGAAATTCAAATTTCAGTGTCCTTAAATAAAGTTTTGTTGGAACACATCAACACTTAAAGTATTGTCTATGGCTGTTTGATACTACAATGGTAAAGTAGAGTAATTTTTTTCTTTTTTTTACTAAGGTATAACTGACAAATAAAAATTTTATATATTTCTGGTACATGGAGTGATTTTTCATGTATGTATACATTATGAAATGATTAAATCAAGCAAATTAATATATCCATCAGCTCACATACTTAATTTTTTGCGGGTGAGAATATTTAAGATCTATTCTTGGCAATTTTTAAGTATACAATGCTTTATTATTAACTACAGTCACTTTGTTGTACAAAAGAATTTCTTCTATTCTCCAGAATAAGAACTTATTCTCCAGAATCATTCTGGAGTTCTCCAGTTCTCCCCAGCACCCTCCCCTTCTTAGTAACCTCCATTCTCTGAGCTAAATAACTTCAGCAGACACATTATGGCCCACAGAATTTAAACTATTTACTATCTGGCCCTTTATGGGAAAAGTTAGCCAACTTCTGGCCTGAATGTGTGTTAATTGCTTGAGATATCCTTCTGCTCACCACCTATCAAAATGTAAAAGTTCCTACTTGCTTCTCATTTCATATTGAGTTTCAGAGCAATAAACCTGTCAGTATCACTTTACTCTCATTTCCTAATATTCTTCTGGCCATGTTTCTGTTTCCCATCTATTTGGATCATTATGATTCCCATGTTTCCACTCAGAACTCTAGCTAATAAATAATATTTCCTAATTTATTCTGCTTCTCTTTTAAATGCTGGCCATGAACCATCATGAACCCAGTAATGGGCTGCCACCTACAATTTCAAAAACACAGAGCAAGTCTTCTCCAGTATACTTCACCTAGCGTTTGTGATGAAAGATAACGTTTAATGGCACAAATTAAAATTGTATAAGGCAGTGAAAAATGCAAATCAATATTTTCATATACTGCCTTACCATAAAGGAACAGGAGTTTATTTATACATCCTTCATATTAAATTGAAACCAAGATATCAATTGAAGAATGTGATCATTATCCTTACTGGGCTTAAAAATACATGTTTTTGGCTGGGTGTGGTGGCTGACGCCTGTAATACCAACACTTTGGGAGGCCAAGGCAGGTGGATCACGAGGTCAAGAGATCGAGACCACCCTGGCCAACATGGTGAAACCCCGTCTCTACTAAAAATACAAAAACTCAGCTGGGCGTGGTGGCGTGTGCCTGTAGTCCCAGTTACTCGGGAGGCTGAGGCAGGAGAATCACTTGAACCCGGGAGGCAGAGGTTGCAGTGAGCCGAGATCGTGCCACCGCACTCCAGCCTGGCAACAGAGTGAGATTCCGTCTCAAAAAAAAAAAATATATATATATATATATACACACACACACACATATATACACACACAGTTATATATATATATAATTAGTAGTAGCAGTAAGATTTGTTTTATTTCTTTTATTTTACTTTAAATTCTGCGTTGCATGTGCAGAACCTGCAGGTTTGTTACATAGATATACATGTGTCATGGTGGTTTGCTGCACCAAAAATATATCTTAATCCAGATAGAATACTGGTGTGTTTTTTGGTCTTGTTTTGGGTTTGTTTTCTTCTTTGAGATGGAGTCTCACTATTGCCCAAGCTAGTCTTGAATTCCTGGGTTCAACTGATTGTCCTACCTTGGCCTCTGAAAGTGGTAGGATTACAGGCATGAGCCACTGCCTTCAGCCTAGATAAAATGTTGATGCAAAATTCTGAATATCTTTTGTGTTTAGGTATGTTTTACCTAAATTTAGAGACTCATTTGTGGCCATTAGCTGTAAGAAGACATATGAATGTCAAAAATAAATAAATAAATGAGAACACAATAAACCTCATCAGGAAGTATTTTTGACACATGCAGTTTAACCTTAGCAGAGATGACCTAAGGGCAGAAAAAGTCATTGAGATGGTTACCATTTGTTTATACTGTTTGGTTTATGATTGTTGAACAATCCTAGGCTGTAAGCCTGACCAAGTTTCTTCCAGTCATTCCCATAAAATGAAAGGTTGCAGTATTCATAGGCCAACAAAAAGCACGCAAAGCTTCTTTCACATTCATCCTCAAAACCCAATTTGTCTGAATCTATATTAGCATTGTTTCAAAAATGTCTTATTCTCAGTAAATAACTGTGAAATTCTCTACAACAGTACGTCTGAATGCAAATCCAAAAACTCAAGAAGGTAAAGAGGAGGAAGACATATGACAGGTGTTAGGACTCCATTTTGGCCTTCCTACATCAGTACCACTTTCACTTTTGGACATAAGTGACTTTCTGTCTTTGGGAAATAAAGGCAGCCATAAAATCATTCAGTGTCTAGCACCTGAGTGACTAGATGAGACCACCTGAAATTCCACTTAGGTTATTCAGAGAAAGGAAAAAGTTCAAAACAGAGAAAGAGGAAAATAGTAGAGAGGACAGCATAGACATACAATGAAACCAGGAATAAATGGAAAATGAAAAGGGGAACAAAAAGTATACTGTATGGAGTTATGATGAGGGTGCTAAAATATACATGAGGATTTTATTAAGCCACACTGATTTCAAAAGCAATACCAGTTCCATTCTTTACTTAAAAAGTCATCAAATCCACTATGAAAAAGCTGAGATTAGTGTACTGTCCTAAAACAACCCATATTTACTTCTGCAAAGAACTGGTTAGTTAAATGATGACATATTAGGTTGAACCATATGAAGCATTCCATATTTGACCAGTTTTGACCTACTGACAAAGCAGGATGGATGAGCAAGAACTGCTTGTGCTGTCTTAAAAATGACCGGGGCTGAGCGCCGAGGCTCACACCTGTAATCCCAGCACTTTGGGAGGCAGAGGTGGGCGGATCACCTGAGGTCGGGAGTTCAAGACCAGCCTGACCAACATGGAGAAACCCCGTCTTTACTAAAAATAAAAAATTAGCTGGGCGTGGTGACGCATGCCTGTAACCCCAGCTACCGGGGAGGCTTGAGGCAGGGGCAGGAGAATCGTTTGAACCTGGGAGGCGGAGGTTGCAGTGAGCAGAGATCATACCATTGCACTCTAGCCTGGGCAACAAGAGTGAAACTCCATCTAAAAAAAAAAAAAAAAAAAAGAAAGACTGGGCTTTGAGCTAATCTTAGGGCCTACCTCTCCTCCAGGAGCTCCCATCTTACACACCTGTGCAGGGACACAGAAAGTATTTGTCTTTTTCTAAAGATCCTTCCCTTAATTCTCATCTGAATCATAATTGAAGACTTGGAACCAACGTTAAATTTAGTAGTTCTCATTCTATAAATTCCCCCTATTGCTCTCACTTTCTTCACATATCAGTATATGTGATAAAAGACATAAATGCTGAAGTCTGTGACATACATGAACAGTCCAATTGCAGGAGATGGGGTATGAGGTTGAAGTTCACTAGTCTCAGAAATCTTATACCCTGATCTCAGGTGTTCATATATGAAAATGTTGATGAACTTACATGCTCTCTAACATATGAGAAAGTGTAAAATGCAGAATTTCTGACATTCAATACACTTTTGAAATTCAAGCAATATTTCATTTCATAATCAAAAATTATCTCTCATCATGGCAAAATGTATATGCTAAATGTTTTTATTGGAAAGACAGAAAATCACAAATAATGTGCTTTTTAAATTTACTTTTAGTCTCCATAAGCATATAATCTTAGCTATTACAATGAGCGCATGAAACCTATAAAATATAGTGGTACTCCCAACAAATTTGTTGTTTGACGTGATTCAATTCAATTTAGAGTCATCTCTCAGTTTTCTTTCGAACAGTAGAAATCTACTGGTTAATCCTGATATAAGTATGCATGGAATTTTGATCATTTCATATAAACATATAGCATACACGTTTGTTTGTTTGCTTGTTTATTTAAGAGACAGAGTCTCATTTCATTGCCCAGGTTGGAGTGCAATGGCACGATCTCAGTTCACTGCAGCCTTGAACTCCGGGGCTCCAGTGATCCTCAGGTACCTTGTTTTCCCAAAGTGCTGGGATTACAGGCGTGAGCCACCATGCCTGGCTTCCATACAATTTTTTTTTTCCTTAACCTGCCATTTTGCCCATCATTAACACAGTTTTATGAACTTTTTTCAGAATTAAGATTTGAAATGTTAAAAACACTTTTAGGAAAAAGTCCCTAACTTTTTAGCCTTAATCTTATAAAAACACATTAAATGTCATATTCTTAATTTACTACAAACTCAAAAAGTCACTATTAAAAGGAGTTACAAGATGTACTCTTAACTAAGGTGACTGAATCCCTAACTCTCTAATAAGTGTGTCTTGTCAACGGTTGTTCTTGTGTGTTGTTCTTACACATATGTATTTCAGAAAATAAGGAGGCAGCTTAATACAAACATTAATCCACTAGCTTTTTTTGGACAGTCTAACTGTCCTTCAGGCTGGAGTGCAGTTGCGCAATCTCTGCTCGCGGCAACATCTGCCTCCTGGGTTTAAGCGATTCTCCTGCCTCAGCCTCCAGAGGAGCTGGGATCATAGGTGCGTTCCCCAAAGCCCAGCTAATTTTTGTAGTTAATAGAGATGGGGTTTCATCATGTTGGCCAGGTTGGTCTGGAACTCCTGGCCTCAAGTGATCCGCCTGCCTCAGCCTCCCAAAGTGCTGGGATTACAGGCATGAGCCACCGTGACCTGCCTCTACAGGCATTAAATAAAAATTATTTTTCCAAATAGGAGTTCATTGACTTTAGGGAAAATTTTTTCATAAAAATAGGTGTAGAATGAATTTTTTGCAAATTTATTTTTAAAGACGGTACCCAAAGCCAACGATTTTATTGGTTCCCTTTTCAAATTCCTCATTAAAGTTCCCTACTGGAAACAGACTCTGTGAAGATTTTTAAACTACGATAAAAATTAGAATATATAAAAATCCTTTACTGCCCATAAGCATCTGCTTTGTGTATGTTCATGATCAAATTAAAAATTAACTTTGAGACCTCACAGGTCGACAGCACAAGCTCCATTAACAAGAGTAATACACCATTTTAATGTCCACATAACACAGAGATAACTTTTCATTATTAAAAAGAACCACAGATGCATGGTTCTGAACCCTGCACTTGGCGGGAACCTGTGACAAGAAAGCCAGGCCAGCCCTTGGAGCCACGCAGGGTGCGGTTAAGCCTCGAGCATCATGTCCCACTGGCCTGCCTTGGGGCTTCTGCCTCCCAGACTGCATGCAGCAGGAGGCAGAGAGGCAGGAAAGGCTGACCGGTGCCACCTCCCACCCACCCTCTGAGTGGGCCTAAGAGGGAAAGCAGCAGGGCTCACTGCAGCGCGGGCTGGTTGGCCAGCACACGGGCACGCTCCCCAGAACAGCAGGGGAAGAAAAATTGAAACTCTCCTTTTAAGTTCCCTAAGTGGGAACTCGCGACTGCACGTCAGCTTTTTCCCACGCTCCCGCCGAGCCGCGGGTTCCCTGCACCCGCCTCTACCAGCCGAATTCCCCGGGAGCCCAGGCTCGCAGCCTACCGCACGCTAGCCGGGAATCCTAGCCCCAGCACCCCGGTCCAGCGACCCCCCCCCGGGCCCCGCCCCGCCCCACCCCCCCCGCCCCCCCCGCCCTCCCCGCCTTCCCCGCCTTCGCCGCCTTCCCGGGATCGCCCGGCGCGCTCCAGCGCTCCAGCGCCCCCGCGCCCTCTCCACCTCCCGCTTTCCACGCGGCCTTCAGGCCCGCCTCCTCCGCCCTACCTTGGTCCGGATCTGCCCGGAGGTGGACACTTTGCGGATCAGTTTCTGGGGTCCCTCTTGCTCCGCTTCGCTGTCAGACGAATCCTCTCCCAGCCCCGCCGAGGCAGCGGCGGAGGGGACCGCGGCGCCGGCCCCGGCGGCCGCTCCTCCAGCGGCTCCCGGAGGGTGGTGCTGGCCTCCGGCCCCTGCCATCCTCTCCGACTCCTGCAGGGACACAGCACCGCCCGCCGGGGGCGGCGGCGGCGGTCAGCGGGTGGGTTCTGCCCAAGCGGAGCCCGGAACCCCGCGCCCGGCCGCCGCCGCCATCTTCCGTTCCCCAGCTACCCCCGCGGGGGAAGGGTCGCCCGGGACAGGAGCCCTCCAGGCAGGAGTCCGCCCGGCTCCTCCGCCTGGTTCCCGCCGGAGCGGCGGCCGCGGTGGGGCACAGGGGTCGCTGACCCCCGCCCGCCTGGGACCCCTACGCACCCAGCCTTGGATAGGACCAGCGCGGGTAGAGAGGATGGGGTGACAGGGTTTGGAACAACGTCTCTTCCACTCCCTCTACGATCTGGGGTCCCCAGGATGGACAGGAGCGTGGGGGAGGCAGGAAACCTCTGCAGCCCACCCCGCAGTGGCGATGCCCGCACACCCCCTCTCACTTCTGTGCAGCAGGGGCAACACCGATCCCTGGGGAAGAATGGAAACCTGCAGCTTCCTCCCGGCACCCTTGGGTGCACCCGCCACCTCCTGGACCCCGAATCTCTCCAGAGACACTTGGGCCTCGCCGCGCGGTTCCAGCTGAATAAAAGTCCCCTCTGCCCCCAAGACAGTCGGGCGCTGCCCCTCGTCGGTCTCCTGACCCCCCAGCCCCACTCCGAGGACCGTACCTCTCCCGCCTCCGCCAGGGCCGTCCGATCCTCTCAGCTCTCCCGACTGCGGCGTTCAGTTTCTGGCCCACCCCCACCCCCATCCGGCGCACACGGAAGAGAAGAGCATTTTCCGGGAGGTTCAGCTCCGCTCTGAGAACTTTTCGTTCAGAAAGAGCGATCCCCTTCGGCTAACAGGAAACTGGGAAGGGCGTGGAGAAAGCGCAGAAACAAGAGACTACACGCAGCCCAAGACGACAGAATGCCCAAGAACTGTCTAAGCTGAAGCGCTAACCGAGATTGCCTGGAAGAAAACAATACACTCGAGCCATGCGAACACCAGTACCCGAGACAAAAAGCCTTGGAAGTCCTGGCAGAGCCACTCCCTAGCCCCGACTAGAGCAAGAGGAAATGGGATCAACAGGCTGTAGCCACCGCGCACAACTCCCCTGCGAGCTGGCTGCGCGAGCACTTGGGAACCGCGGACTGGCAGCGGGTTGTGCACGCTCAACGTCAAAGAAGCCTCACAGGTGTGAGAGGGCTGCGGGAGAAGACACTAAAACGACAGATCCCTCTTGTCATCCAAAGAGAACACCAAACTGGTGTTAGCTATATTTTTAAACAGGACAAAAAGTCCCTGCCAGACTGTGGAGTCTCTCCACCTGGAGAAAGCAGTCAATCTCCGTTATCATGTTCATGCCTTTCAGTACCCATTCCTTTCGTATTTTTTCAGTTGACATGACCTTTAAGGTTCCTCCAAGCTAAGGTTCTGTTGTTTTTTTTTTTTTTTTTAACTTGCAGTCTTACTCTCAAAAAGAAATTTGATTTATTGGAGCTAACAGTTCTAAGAAGTTTTAAGAAATAGTATGCAATCCCAATACTGGACATCACATTGTAAATTAAATTCATTAAGATGTAAAATGTGTTTAGTTCAAATATTTAAAGACAGCAGACTGCTGCTATGTAATAATAACAGAGAAGCTATTTCTGCAGCTAATATTGACTCCTTCAGGAAAGGAAGGAGTTGGGCAAAATGAATTTTAAGAGCGCTTAGAGCTCTACAAATGTGTAATTCTTTATCTGCAAAGAACATATTTCTGGAAATTCTTAAAAGAGAAAAATAATCAAAATAATGGCCTTCATCCCCACCTGTTTGGTCATGGACAAGCCCAATATTTTGGAAACGTAGACAAGGACACCTAGTACAGGGTCTTTTGAAAGAATAAACTTAGTTTAGTCCTCTCTTTTAATGTAAAGAAACTAAGGCCCCAAATTACAAACTGACCAAAGTCAAAATCATGCGGTTACTATTCTAATGTTCTATTCACTTGACCACACTGTATAACAAAAGTCAGTCTGTCAGTTACCATATACTTCTATTCATACTTTGTTTTATACAGCAACATTTTCCAGAATCCAGGCAGCGAGTGATTAAACTGAAAGGCATTATCTCATGCCCACGCTGATTTTGTGATTTTAAGAGGTTAGATTACACACCTCACCCTTTGATTCAGACACTGATTGCTTAAAGATACTTAAAATGTTTCATATCCCAGAGCTGAGCCATTAATACTTCAGAGTAAAGGTATTCCCTTCTCATAAAGATTTAACCTCAGAGCCAGCTTTGCACTTCTGCAATCACCTCTTCTGAAGAGCCAGTTTCAACCAATCCATTATTTAAGATACCTGACTTACTACCCTCTTCTCGGTCTTATCTGTAAATTAGAAGTTTTTAGAATGAATATCTAATTTGTTCACTGTGTACCTGCAATGTACTTCACCTTCTTTAAAAGTATTACAACATCAAGGTCTCAATCTTTCCAACCATTTCAACCATGTAGCTCAAAATAGCAACTGAAACAATTCCAAATATGAGGTATCTTACAGTATTTATTTGATTTATAAGAATTCCTTGATCTTTTCCTTACTTAGTGATTTCAGATTTTCCAATAATTGCTTAGACACATCTTACATTTTTATTGTTACTTTGAAATCTCTGTTCAGAACATATGACAAACACACTATTAAAGACTTGAACATAAGCTGTGTAGACACTGCATTTAGGATGAAATGGAAATAGGTGGTAGTTACATTAGGTTTTTACTTAATAGAGATCCTGGCCCACTAAAATAAAGAACACCTATTAGACTGAAGATGTGTAAGTCACAGCCAAATTTCATGCTGATACCAACTTTATGAATATTAGTGTATTATTTTCTACAGAGGTATTTTGAATTATATTTTTACTGATCACTACTCATAACAAAAGGGGTTTTATACCCATTGGCAACTTTTAAATCTCATATGTTCTATGGTTTTATCTTAAATATTATACCATAAATACACAGAATGTTACATTTTATATCCTGAAGAGCTCAAGTCAGCACTTAAAATATAGCCGTGTTCTAGGACTTGTGTTCCTAATCAATAAGGAACCATGCAATCAAAGAATACTGCAGGCTGACCAAGTACAGGCATTGAGAAACTGCCTTAATTAAAACTTAAGAACATGCTATTTGCTACATATTCCGAATTTAACATTCAAAACTTTTAACCTACTACCATTTCCTTAGTTGTTACCTGAATGAAAAAGATTTGGGGATTAATCGTGATAGTAACTGCATATACATATGGTCATCCTTGTACCTGAGGCAAAAACCTTTCATCATCTAGACCTAATGCAAAGATGTTTATAAACCTCTCATTTATATTTTGGCCCTATCCTCTGAAACTCTTTCCTTTCTAATTTTCCTTTAGACCTGGATAGTTTTATCAGCACTAACTAGTATAAAACCATTTCAAAATAAAGCAATTTTTTTTTTCTTTTTTTAGCGACAAGTTCTTGCTCTCTTGCCTAGGCTGGAGTGCAATGGCCAATCACAGCTCACTGCGTCCTTAAACTCTGGGCTCAAAGGCTCCTCTGGCATCAGCCTCCCAGGGTAGTCACAGGATAGCTGGGACTACAGACATGCATCACCAGGCCTGGCTAGTTCTGTTGTTGTTGTTGTTGTTGTTGTTTTTTAGAAACATGGTCTGGTCATCTTCCCCAGGCTGGTCTCAAACTCCTGGCCTCAAGAGATCCTCCCACTATGGCCTCCCAAAGTGTTGGGATTACAGGCGTGAGCCACTGCACCAAAAGCAAATTTTGTAAGTGTACTCTAGCATCCCCCAACTAAGGACTATTTTGTAAGTACTTCCACATTTTTGAAGTGTTGGCTAGAATTCTAACTACCTATTTCCCCCCCGTAAGGCTTGTTTGGCTAAATATCTTTCTACCCACCCATGTCCACCACTAAAGTATTTTTTAATTGATTAGAAATTTAGGTTATGCCTCTATTTCCACGAAATTTGATTGCATTTCAAAGCTAGCATTAAAGAAAATACACAGAAACTTAGAATGCTAAAATTTATCTTCTTTAGGACAATGACTTAGCCAGAATAAGGCGGATCGTTTATTTAAATGGTTCACTTAACTAACTTCAGTTCATCTCCCAATCGTGTGGTAAAGTTCAGCAACAGCTCAACATGGCTGCATTTTAAGAAAGAAGTGCTGGGCCGGGTGCGGTGGCTCACCCCTGTAATCCCAAAATTTTGGGAGGCTGAGGTGAGTGGATCACAAGGTCAGGAGATGGGGACCATCCTGGCTAACAAGGTGAAACCCCGTCTCTACTAAAAATACAAAAAATTAGCCGGGCATGGTGGCAGGCGCCTATAATCCCAGCTACTCGGGAGGCTAAGACAGGAGAATCGCTTAAATCCAGGAGGCGGAGGTTGCGGTGAGTCAAGATGGCACCACTGAACTCCTGCCTGGGCAACAGAGCGACACTCTGTCTCAAAAACAAAAAAGAAAGAAAAGTGCTGTTCTCTTTACTGTTTGTCATCATCAATTCCTGATACTGTGTTTGCTCTTCTGCATGAATAGTTCCATGCAGAATCACACGATCATGTTTTAGGTTCCATCAAAAATGAGTAAGAACAGGCCAGGTGAAGTGGCTCATGCCAGTAATCCCAACACTTTAGGAGGCTGAGGTGGGACAGACTGCTTGAGCCCAGGAGTTCAAGGCCAGTCTGGGCAACATAGCTGGGACTATAGGTGCGTACCACCGTGCCCATCTATACCAAAATTAGCCTGGCATGGTGGCAAGCACCTATAGTCCCAGCTACTTGGGAGGCTGAGGTAGAACTGCTTGAGCCCAGGAGGCAGAGGTTGCAGTGAGCTGAGAATCTGGCCCCTACACTCTAGCCTGGGTGACACAGTGAGACACTGTCTCAAACAATGAGGAGAGTAAATGGTTACACGTATGCTGTTGTTATATGTACATGCCCTTATGTTATCCCGTAAGGGATAATGCAACAGGATCTGTTCATTATTGAACAGAATGAATATTAAGCGTATTCAATATTGTTGAGTATTGAACATTTCTTTTCATAAATGTAAATGAGCATACTTTTATGGTAAAGCATTAAGTTGCCTATATTTGAATTTAAAAAGCAAATTTTATAAACTCTGACCTGTAATCCTAGCTCTTTGGGATGCCATGTCAGGAGGATCCCTGAAGGCCACAAGTTTGAGACCAGCCTGGGTAGATCCCACCTCTACAAAAAAATCCAAAATGAGCCTAGCGTGGTGGCATGTGCCTGTAGTCCTAGCTACTCAGGAGGCTGAGGCGGGAGGATCCCTCGAGTCTAGGAGTTCCTGGCTGCAGTAAGCTACGATCACAGCACTGCACTCCAGCCTGGGCCACAGAGCAAGTCCCTGTCTCAAAAAAAAAAATAAACAAAAAAGTTTTTAAATTAAAAAAAAACTTTGAAATAGAGTCCAAGTCAAAGCAGGTGTTTCTAACCTGAGGTCCTTGAGGATCCACAGATTGGTCTTAAAGAAATCTGTGATACTCTTGAAATTGTATTAAAATGTTTTACATATATATACACAAATACATATATAAAACATATGTATGTAACATGTATGTCACATTAGTGCATGTTTGAGGGAAAGAGGGTCCATAGCTTTGATTAGATTCTTAAAGGGATTGTTAACCCCAAAAAAGGTCACAAATCCCCAATTCTGATGGATTTTGTGTCCCTTCAAAACATATGTAGATTAAACTGTCTCTCCATCCCCCTTCCCCTTGCTCCAAATGCCTGGAAGATTTAACATTTAAACACTTTTTTCCCTAATGTATCCCACATTTATCTTTATATGCCACTTTTTAGTAATTTGGATAAATTGTCTTTTTTTAAGAAGTTAAATGAGAATTCCCCTCGTTAGTTCTTAGATGGACTTGGTCATATCTGTGTGACCACAGGGTTTAGAATGAAGTCGCTTGTGAAAAGTATTATTTGAAGCCTCACACCGATGATCTCTGAATGTATTTTCTGTGACTTTCTGATTGTAAACCATTAACATATATGAAACAAGACATTCTGTTTAGTTAAGAACGTCAGCTTTCTGAGGTCAAGGATCTGTCTCTCTGTTGTTGGTAACTGCTATCCAACAGTCCTGGAACATAATAGGTGCGGAATGAAAATAGGTGCAGAGCAAATGAAAAGGTCTTCAGTGTTTAAAGAAAATAAACCTAATTTTTAAAAGATGGTTCTGCGGTCTGGATAAAGTATTGCAGTCCATTCACACATTTATGTTAGGGCTCTAGTTTTAAAAGCTCCAGTGCTAAGACTGGGAACTGAATATTTTCTGTGGAAAATAAATGAGCATTTCACTTGTCACTTTAGAGAAGCAAAAAAAAAAAAAAAAAAAAAAAAAACTTCTTTCTCTAATCTTCTAAATGTCAAGTAGTTCTGACATCAGCAGCCTAAAGGAAAATAACATACACTCGGATATTTCCATTGTGATTGGTGTTGGCTTAAAGTATCCAGGTTCCTACAGGAAAGTTTAAAAGTAAAGTCACTGAATTTAGTTCTCAATGATCTTTGACTTAAACTTCAAACCTGGATTGTATTTTTAATCTGGAGACTAGCTTAAGGCCCCGTGATAACCACAATGGAAGAAACATGAGCAGATGGGCAACCTGACGACATATTTAAATTCACGAAAGCAAAGACAGCTGCAGATGCAGAGGGATCAGAGTCGAAGGACGCTTCTGAAAGGTCAGGAATCAAGCCGAGAAACGTACTCTGAGCAAAGTAGCTGACAGCGTATATACTTAGAAAAGAAAAAGGACAGCCAGCCCTGGCACCTGACCTAGCGGCTCTCAACAGGCAGAGGGCCAGCCTGAGCAGACTCGGAGAGTCCCTGGGAAACCAGCATCCGAACACGTTGACCGGAACACGGGTAAGGCCAGAAATTTCGGACGGGGCTTTTCAGACTGGCTCAGAATGTCAACCAAGAAGGAGTAGCAAACATCGAGGCAGGGCGTGGAGAGCCAAAATTCGACGCCAGGGAAAAGGCAGCCCACACAGGCTTCCAGAGCTCTGAGTGAGAGAGGGGGATTCCGGGGTGGAATCCCTGGAAGGATGTGAGACGGTTCTGTTAGAATCGGAAGAAAGAAGAAAGTTGAGGGAGTTTGAGGGAACAAATCCAAAGCCCCCCGGTCTCTTCCTCCTTATCCTTGCACACATAAGACATGCACACACACTACTCTTGGCTCCTAAAATTACTCAACCTCCGCGTTGCGTGTGCAGCGAAATCCCAGGCGAAAGCGAAGTCAGCTTTCAGCTTCGTCCCCGGCAAAACCCGTTGCACCCTCCAGACGCCCAAGCTTTAGCGGCGGGCAGGAGTCGGAGGCGTGGTTCTGGGCTCCACGCCGCGCTCACCCTCTCCCGGCGCGGGTCCCCGGGAACCTGCGCGCCCAGGTGACGACCAGGGCGCGGTCTCGGCAGGGAAAACCGGGCTCTTCCGACTCCCCACGCCGACCGTGCAGCCTGGCTTCTCCTCTCCCCCGCCTACATTCCACGCTCTCAAAGCAAGTGAAAAGTTGAGTCGAGGAAGCAGGGAAACGGTCCTCGCAGGGCCGTCGCCAGCGGTTCGCCAGCGGTTGCTCGCGGAGAGCCTCGATCAGCCGGACAAAGGCGCTCCAGGCGGCGCGCGAGGAGGAGCTCGGGCGGCGGAGGAAGCGCTGCCCCGGCTGGGAAGCAGCTGGGGACCTCATCCCGGGCCATTTCCTGAACGGAACCCGGCCCGGGCGGGGGGAGCAGAGGAGAAGCAGGAGGGGGTGGGCGCGGGCGCGGTACCCACCGATTCCTCCCACGCTGGGCTGTGGGCGCCAGGCGCGGGGCGCACGTGCTGCGGCTCCATCGCGCCGGCCCGCGCCCGCCGGCCGCCCGGGCGCGCGGACCCGAGTCCCCGCCGCCGCCGCCGCTGCGCCGGGGCTGCTGGATGCGCTTCCCTCGCCGCGGTCCCTCTCGGCAGCCGCCGCCGCCCCGGCTGCCCGCCCAGGGCCAGCCACCGGCCCACCCGCCGACTCCGGCTTCCGCCGCGCTCTCCCGCCCCCGCGCCGGTCCCTTCCTCCTCCGCCGCCTCCTCCTTCTCCACGGTCCCGCTCCCCTGCGCGGCTCCGAACGGTCCGCTCCCCGCCGCCGCCGCCGCCTCCCACGGGCGCAGAATCCGCCCCTCGCTCCTTCCTCCGCCCCCGGCGCCCTCCCCTTTTCCTCCCCGCTGCCCGCCCCTCCCCCCCCGCCGCCCCCTCCTCCCGGCGGGCGGCCCGGGACGCACGTGACCCCCCTGTCAGGCCTTATAAGGCGCGGAACCGAAAGCGGCCGCCGGGTGGTCACGGGCACCGGGCGGACGAGCGGAGAGGAGCGGCCTCCCCAGGGGCCGGGCGCGCGGAGAGTGGCGAGGAAAGCCCTGGCTGGGCTGGGCTAGGCTGGCCACCGCGCTGGCGACG
This sequence comes from Piliocolobus tephrosceles, assembly GCF_002776525.5. NCBI lineage: Eukaryota > Metazoa > Chordata > Mammalia > Primates > Cercopithecidae > Piliocolobus > Piliocolobus tephrosceles. The sequence goes on from NC_045455.1 coordinate 74,678,942, forward strand.
GGAGCACACACGGGTCCCGGGAGACGCCTCCCAACGCCCCTGTCTCTCGCTCTTGCAGTCTCCTGGTGCCTGCAACCCGCGCCCGCCTCCCTCCAAACGCTGGCGGCCCGCGCTGCAGGCGCCTCCCCTCCTGGGGGTGCTGAAGCTTGAACGAAATCCCACTGGACAGTAACCGGCTTCAGCGGAGCGAAGACTCAGCCGCACTCCAGCTGCGCTCCAGGGCAAGCTGCTGCGGGCACGGTTTCTTCCTTGTGACGTTTTAAAGAATGCAGATGGGTTACCAACTACAGGAGAGGTTAAACTTGAGGTAGTGCTTTTTAAATTCATTATCAACGTTTTCATGGAAAGAACCGGCTAAGGAGTTGATCTGTCTTCCAGTTTTATCCCTAGACTCAAATTAGGACGTGGGGTGGCTCTCAGTGAGCGCTCAATAAACAGCAAGTCTCCTCCTGCCCTTTGTAAAAGCGTTTCAGATAGCGTTTCGGATCATCTTGGCATTGAAAGCGATTTTCATCTAGTTCCAGTCCAAGTGTGACTGGCTTTACACAGGTTATTCTCCCTCCTGGGCTTTCAGGTTCGTTCTTTCAACATCTTTTCAGGACCCTCAATGATGCCATCATGTCAAATGCATTCGCAAGTTTTAAAAACAAATCGGCAAGTCAAAAACACTTAACTGATCTAACCTGTCCCCAGCCCACTAATTCTTCAGGATCCTGCAAACCGACTTCTGTGCCTGCTGTTCCACAGGGACTGCACTGACAAAAGTCACCTCGTAGTTTTGAAAATCCACTAAACCATTGGATATTTTCCAATGCCCGTCTTACTTGACCTATTTGCGGCATTTGCATTGTCGATCAGATTTTTATTTATTTATGTATTTATTTTCAGACAGAATCTCGCTCTGTCGCCCAAGCTGGAGTACAGTGGCGCGATCCCGGCTCCCTGTATCCTTGACCTCCTGGGCTCAAGCCATCCTCCCGCCTCAGCCCCTCCAGTGGTGGGATTACAGACCGGCGCCAAAAAGTCCAGCTAATTGTTTCATTGTTAGTAGAGACGAGGGGGGACTAACTATGTTACCCAAGTTGGCCTCAAGCGATCTTTTGGTCTGGGCCTCCCAAAATGCTGGGATTACAGGAGTGAGCCGATGCGCCTGGCCCAGATTTTTATTCTTGAAACCATCCCTTCCATTGGCTCTCGATCTCCGTGTTTCCTAACCTTTTCTTGCTACCCCACTTCTTACATGTTGGAGAGCCTAAATGGTCTTGTCTTAGTCTGTCTCTAATGCTGCCTAGGCACAATAAGTGGTCTATCCAGACCTTCACATGGCTTCAGTTACCAACCATGTGCTGATAACTCATAAATTTCCATTTCTGTCCCACATCTCCAGTTCTATAAAACGAACTTTTTACCAGAAATCTCTACCCAGATGTCCCACCGGTCTTAAACTCAAATTGACTAAAACAGAACTCAACTTTCCTGCCAGCTGGCTTTTCTCTCTAGTCTCATTCTCAGTAAATGTCACCACGATCCACTTAGTCACCCAAAGGAGAAATCTGGAAATTATCCCAGGCTTTTCCTTCTCTCATCTGCTGTCTGCCCATCCATGCACCTATCATTTCTGTCTGTCACCTTCCCTCCATTCCACTGCTTTTTGCCTAGTTTCAGGTCTCTTGTTTCAAGACCCTGAAACACTACATTACTCTCCTTATTAGTCTCACTGCCTCTAAGTTTGTTGCATCTCCACCTTTGCCATCTCACGTTGTGACCGAAGTAAGCCTTCTAAAATACAAATTTTTGACCAAGTCATTCCCCACATCAGCCCTGCCAATGGCTCCCCATAGCCTGCAGGGTAAAGTCCCAATATCTTAGCCAGGGCCTAAGTCTCCAGTCTCTTTAAACACTGAGTTTCTTGCGCCACCATTCCCTATTGGGCCACTTATTTTTATGCTGTGCGCTCACATGGAGCGTGCTTTCTCTTACTCAGCCTAAGTTTACCTGCTCTTTCAAGATTCACCCTGAGAGTCACATTCGTTATGAAATCATTTCTGACCCTGCTGCAGGTTAGAACTGATTTCACTGCGCTTTCCCTACACTAAATGCCTCTCTCTCCCCCAATTATAATGCTTTAGAAGACTTTATTAAACTCAGTTTTTATGTATAGTCTTCTGATGGCAAGTATTATGACAGACTGACTTTTGTCTTCTTAGTTCCCAGTACAGTTCCTGAGATTAGTAGGTGCTCAGTGTTTGTGGAATGAATTAATTATGTGATGTACCTTGAGTTACTATATTTTTGTGGCTTATAGAAAATCATTTTCCCATGCATTATCTCATTTCATTCTGACAGTTCTGCAAAAGATATATTATTATCACCTTTTATAGAAATGGAAACTGAAGCCACAAAGGAATAAAGCAATCTGCCCAAGGTTCTACTGTATAAACTTCAGAGCCAGGACTCGAACTCAGTTTGCCCAGTTCAGGTCATTATATATTTGCCTGTTTCTATGGTCTGAATGTTTATGTCTCCCCAAAATTCATATGTTGAAATCCTCATTCCCAGGGTGATGGCATTAGAAAGTGAGGATTTTGGGCCGGGCGTGGTGGCTCAAGCCTGTAATCCCAGCACTTTGGGAGGCCAAGACAGGCGAATCACGAGGTCAGGAGTTCGAGACCATCCTGGCTAACACGGTGAAACCCCGTCTCTACTAAAAAATACAAAAAGCTAGCCTGGTGAGGTGGCGGGCGCCTGTAGTCCCAGCTACTCGGGAGGCCGAGGCAGGAGAATGGCGTAAACCCGGGAGGCGGAGCTTGCAGTGAGCTGAGATCCGGCCACTGCACTCCAGTCCGGTTGACAGAGCGAGACTCCGTCTCAAAAAAAAAAAAAAGAAAAGAAAGTGAGGATTTTGGAAGACTGTTTGGTCATGAGGTTGAACCCTCATAAATGGGGTTAGTTCCCTTATAAAAGAGGTCCAGAGAGAGACTTTTCACTCCTTCTGCCATGTGAGGTTAAAGTGAGCAGATGGCTGACTGTGAGGAAACAGGCCCTCACCAGACAACACATCTGCATCTTGGACTTCCCAGCCTCCAGAACTGTAAGAAATACATTTCTGTTGTTTATTAGCCACCCGGTCTATGGTATGTTGTTACAGCAGCCGAAACAGACTACAACAGCAATCCATTGTTTTTCCCCTTAAATTCTGTTTTGTACGATTCTATTTTGTAGATTTTTGTTAGTGGTTGCCAAGAATATCTCTCCATCTCTTTATTTTAAACCAGTCTGAGTCATTACGTTTTAAGTGTGTCTTGTAAATAACACTTGAATTTTTATATTATTGACCCATTCTGAGCATCTGCCTTTTAGTAGTCTATTTTCATCTGTTTTCATTTATCATGTCTGTTAATTAGAATAAAAAGTTGTTTTAAGAAAGATCCTTCCTCCTGCCTCACCAGACACATAGTGTTGCTTTCTCTCATGGAACAGTGCCAGGATTAGTGGTCAGGTTGTTCAGGGTGGCTCCTTTGCTCCACATTGCCGTTCCAATTTCTAGAGCATTGCCCTTATCTACAGGGTGAAAGCTGATTAGGGAGACCCTGTTTAAGAAAGGAAGAAGAGAGCACAAAGGAGCAGAAACCCAACTGCCTAAGGCCCAGACCCAAAAGTGAGTGATCCCACTTCTCACCTGCTCATATCCCAATGGCCAGAACTTAGTTTCATGACTGTAGCTAGCGGCAAAGGAGCAGGAAAATGAGTTCACTAGCTGGCCAGCCATATCCCAACCACAATTCTGTTACTACGGAAGACATAACAGATTTTGCTGAAAACTAGCACTCTCTGTTACATTATGATGACTATCTTTGGATTTATTACCACATTCTCATTTTGTATTTATTTCACTTTCTTTTTCTTTACTTTTTTTTCCTCCTGTCTTGTCTTCTGTTTTATTGATTGAATTGATTGAATTTTCTTTAGTTTACTCACTTTTCTAAACACGTCTACTGATTTAAAATTTATACCTTCTGTTTCAATTCTTAGTGATTACCCTTAAAATATTAACATTTATACTTAATATCAGAGCTTAGTTAATATCTCCCCCTTCTTTTCAAGATCTTAAACAAACAAAAGAAAACATTTTAACTCTCAAATTCCCCACATGTAAACTATGTATTACTGTCTAGCACTTTTAAATTCCCTCTTATTTTAAATTCTCTTCTGATTAGTCATCATTGTTACTGCTTTTATAGTTATTATCTAATTCAATTTACCAAAATATTTTACCAATGTTTTCTCTTATTGCTTGTTTTTTGTATCCCAGGCTTTCCTTTTGGGCTCAATTTCTGTCTTGAGGAAGCACATTCTTTAGGAGTTCTTTCACCAAAGGTCTGTGGGTAAAATTTTCTACATATTTGTATATCACTCTCACTCCATTTCCCTCATGCTGTTGAGTAATAATTTTATCAGCTAGGGAATTCTAAATTGACATTATTGACACTAACATTTCAAAGTGATTATTCCATTATCTTTGGTCATCTGCTGCTGTTGATTAGAAGTCTGCAGTCAGTCTCATTATCACTTACAAATTTTTTTCTCTCTCTAGTTAACGTTTTCTTTTTTCAGTTGATATTTGCATCATTGCATTGTGTCAAGGTGGGTTTTGTTTTTGGATATCCTGTTCAGGATTTGGTGTGCATTTTAACCTGAAGACCCAAATCCTTCAATTCTGGAAATTTGTCAGCCCTTATGTATTCAAATATTACTTACCCCACCCCTACTCCATGCATTCTCCTCTGTTTTATCCTTCTAGAGTTCCTATTAGATGTGGGCTGGAGTTTCTCATTTTATCCTCCATGTCTTCATTTTTCTTTGGTATTTTCCATCTTTTTACTTCTCTTTGCTAGTCTTGGGTAATTTCCTCATATTTATTACCTGATTCTCTAATTCTCTTTGCAATTATATTCAGTCTACTCTTTAATATGTCCATTGACTTTTTGTTTATTTACATTTCTAGAATGTTCATTATTTTTCAGATTTACACATTCTTTTTTCATAATATCTTACTTTAGCTTAGAGTCTAGTCTTTGTTTGTCTTTTTAAACATTTTAAACACATTTATTTACAAGTGGGGAGGCTGAGGCAGGAGAATGGCATAAACCCGGGAGGCGGAGCTTACAGTGAGCTGAGATCCGGCCACTGCACTCCAGCCTGGGCAACAGAGTGAGACTCCGCCTCAAAAAAAAAAAAAAAAAAAAAGAAGTGGGTTTCAAGTTGTTCTATTATCTAGAGTTGCGGGTGTGTAAATTCTCGCCTTTGTTGCCGTTGCTGAGTCATATTTGTGGTGGCTTGTTTCCTTGCAAGCTTTATGTTTTGCTGTGAGCTTCTCCTCAGTGAGACTTGTTCCACATGGAAGTAGTGCATGCCCTATGGAGCCACCTATCTAGAGGGGTCTTACTTTTGACTCTGCCAGGAATCTATAGGTTTACTTGGCTCACTCATATTCTGGCAGCTGATGCTGGAAGACTCAAAACAGCTGAGGGCTATCATAACTGAGAAGCCTTGGGTATCTCTCCCTATCTCCAAGAGAGCTCCTCCCAGCATCATAGCTTTGAACTAGCTGAACTGACTTCTTACATGTAGGATCAGGATTCCTATGGTGTATGTCAAGAGTGAGAGCTAGGTGAAAGCTCTATCCTTTCTATAAAGTCACCTCAGAAATCACATAGCATCACTTCCACCAAAGGAATTGGTTGGAACTATAAAACACACACATACACACAAAACAAACAAACAAAAAAACAACTTAGTCCAGATTGAAGAGTATAGAACATAGACCCTCACCTATCGGGGGAGAAGTCAGGAACATTGTAAGAAGTACATGTGGAATGAACTATGTATGCTCATGCTGTCATCTTTGGAACAATCCAATACAGCACTGGTGTATCTCAGTAGGTTTTGATATTGATGCTCCTGGGGACTCAGAGGTCCATTATCAGCACAGTCTGCAAGCATAGAAGGATATTCCTTCCCTCTGACACAACACCTGGAGACCATGGATTCTCTCCAATGGGGAATGTAACCACTGACATACAGGCATAGAATCCTCACACTGGAAAAGCAAAGAGCTGCAGCATTCCACTGCCCAGCCAGAGCTTTTATGGAGCATATATTGGAGTCTAACAAACCTTCTCATAGAAATAATCTGATAAAGACTTTCTAATTGAGGATTGCACTTGAAGCAGGTTCATAAGCAGATGGCATCTTAGTAATAATGCACCTGAAGCAAGGAGTGGACATTTTAGCCCCCATTTTACTTTATGAAAGTAATCTGAAACACACAAAAAGAGGATTCATAACAAACCAAACTATTCTCTAGCCTCATGGGCTAGATTATCCCTGCTGTCTTTGGTGAGAATGGCCTTCATGGTTCTTCATGTAGCCAAGTGTGCAGTGATATTCTCGATTTCTTACAGACCACAATTCAGGTGTGCAAATTCTACAAATGATCTTATCTTTCTCTCCTGCCCTCATCCCATTTAATATAAAGAGAAAAAAAGCTTTAAAATTATTTAAAATATATTGGCCACCTGGGCAGTGGCTCACACTTGTAATCCCAGCACTTTGGGAGGCCAAGGTGGGAGGCTGCTTGAGGCCAGGAGTTCACCAGTCTGGGTAGTGTGGCGAAAACTACTGTCTCCTAAAAATGTTTAAAAATTAGCGGAGTGTGGTGGCAGGTGGCTGCAGTCCCAGCTACTTGGTAGGCTGAGGCAGGAGGATCACTTAAGCCCAGCAGGTTGAAGTTGCAGTGACTGCAGCCTGGGAAAGTGGTTAGTGATTAGTGATGGACAGTTGGATTCCATAATCCTCATGTGTTTTTTCCTTTCTTGTTTTTGTTTGACATGTAGGATTTTTTTATATTCTTTGTTTTCCCACAATAAACATTTTTTGCTAATGAGAGAAGAAAATTATTAATAAATGCTCATAACTAGGTTAACAAAAAATCAATGTAGAACACAATTATGAAAATATAAATTCCTAAATAAAGAAAAAATGTATTTGGGGCCTGAGAATGAGGTAGCAATGGGGCAGAGGAGAAGGCAAAATAACAGACAGGGGCGTAGGGTTCTCTCTGCTAGGGCAGCGGTCCCGTCTTTTTGGCACCAGGGACCAGTTTCATGGAAGACAGTTTTTCCACAAGTTTTCCACGGACAATGGGGTGGGGAATAGTTTTGGGATGAAACTCTTCTATCTCAGATCATCAAGCATTAGGTTCTCATAAGGAGTGTGCAACTAGATCCCTCACATGCACAGTTCACAATAGGGTTTGCTCTCCTATGAGAACCTAATGCTGCCGCTGATCTGACAGGAGGCGAGCTCAGGTGGTAGTGATCGCACCCACCCCCTCCACACACCTCCTGCTGTGCAGCTCAGTTTCTAATAGGTTATGGACCAGTACCCGTCCGCAACCCAGGGGTTTGGGACCCCTGTTCTAGGCTGGGCAAGGGTGCAAAATTGGATCTAGAGTTAAGATATGATGTGACAGGTTTAGTTGTGATTCAAGCAACAGCAAAATGTTGGGTTACTGCAGGGGGTTACAGCCAGGCATGATTGGCTCACGCCTATAATCCCAGCACTTTGGGAGCCCGAGGCAGGCAGATCACCCAAGGTCAGGAGTTTGAGACCAGCCTGGGTAACATGGTGAAACCCCGTCTCTACTAAAAATACAAAAATTAGCTTGGGGTGATGGTGGGCATCTGTAATCCCAGCTATTCAGGAGGCTGAGACAGGAAAATCACTTGACCCCAGGAGACGGAGGCTGCAGTGAGCCAGGATCATGCCACTGCACTCCAGCCTAGGCAACAGAGCGAGGCCGTGTCTAAAAAAAAATGGGGTTCCCACCAAGCAAGCAGAGCAAAGGATGGGGAATGTAGCTCTCGTGATCCCTGAGATTACATTCAACAGACATCATCTGGGCAGTGGCGAAGCCCAGCCGCATTAAAGGACTATGTTCTAGATTGTAGCAGGGGGGCTGTCGAACTGAATAGCATGAATCAAGCCCAGATGAATTGCTGAGAACTGGGGCAGTGGGAATGAAGGAATCGCCAAGGCAAGCAGCTCAGGACCAAGCTGGGTGCCCATCAGCAGAAAAGGAATCAGGAGTCAAGGAGGCTGGTGAGCACAGTGGGAGCAGTGGCCAGTTCTTGGCCTTCGACAGCAGGGGCAGGGACCTTCAGCAAAAGCACGCCAGGTTAAGGGACTAACCTAAAGCAAGAAATGCAGCAATGTTTACGCAGTGGTTTTCTCAAAGAGGGTTAGGAGCACTTTTCTTTTGGAAAACTATGCAAGGAAGGAATCATGGCAAGAAGAGTGAGGGTTGGCACTTTGTCACCAAGGTACACTAGCTACACTAGCGCTTAGTGAAAAGAGCATGGAATTGCTGTTAAAGAAAACAGTGCTAGAACTCTTGTTCTTCTGCTTATTAACCTCGGGACTTTGGGCAAGTTGCTTCTTCTATTTTATTTTATTTTATTTTATTTTATTTTATTTTATTTTATTTTATTTTATTTTTATTTTTTGAGTTAGAGTCTCGCTCTGTCACCCAGGCTGGAGTTCAGTGATGCAATCTCAGCTCACTGCAACCTCCGTCTCCTGGGTTCAAGCGATTCTCCGGCCTCAGCCTCCCAAGTAGTTGGGACTACAGGTGTGCACCACCATGCCCGGCTAATTTTTGTATTTTTAGTAGAGACGGAGTTTCACCATATTGGCCAGGCTGGTCTCGAACTCTTAATCTCAGGTGATCCACCCACCTTGGCCTCCCAAAGTGCTGGGATCACAGGCGTGAGCCACTGCACCCAGCGGTTTCTCCCATTTTAAAACAAGCATTATAATACCAATTTCTTGGTACCCTTGGAGGGCGAAGCGAAAGACTGTACTAAAAATGTCTGGCATGATATAAGAGTTCTTTACACACATAAAAGTCCCAGCTGAAGAGGAAAAAACATGGGAGGATTATTACTTTGATGTCACACAAATTACTCGGGGAGCATTGCCTCTCATTATTAATGCAAGAAGTCATGTACTTTTAGTGGCTATTAGAATTAGAAAACCATAGGTTTTAAAAAATTTTGCACATTAACAGGTTTTTAAAGCTGTCTTTTAAATGAGTGACACTTTAGCTTTAATCATCAGAACAACCATATGAGGAGATTATCATTATCCCCATTTTATAGATGAGGAGACCAAGGGTCAGGAATTAAGCAATTTGTCCAAGGTTGGAGCACTCTTATGGAAATGGAGCTAAGGTGTGGAGTTCTGAGCGCACAGAAGTCCCCTCACGGGTTAATTTCCTTACCAGTAAAAAGGGGTAGAAGACGTCAGGAAATCACCGTGTAATGGGAGGAGTGGGAGGAGAATGGACTACACTTGAGGCTCGGGTGGTGAAGTTGTGGAGGGAGGTTATTATTGTCTTGCAACACAGGGAAACAAACGTGGTTAGGCAAGTGTAGGTGGGGAATAAAAAGGCACATTGCAAAGAGAGAGGACTGATCGATGGGGAAAGCTCTGGTGTGCAGGTTGAGGAATAAGACTTGGAGAACTCTGTCTTTTCAGAGCCAAGAATAAAGGACACAAGGAAGAGAAACGCACAGCAAATGTTAACTGTTGTTATGACCTGGACTGGAATCCAGTGCTAAAGTGTGTTTTCTTTCCTGTTGCCCCAGGATACAGCAGCTGCCCTCAGTACAAAGGTCTTAAACAGGCTGGGTCCAGTCTGTCCCTCCCTTTTACCAGCCTCTTGCATACATGACACCCCCTTTCCTAGACACTTCTTCATTTGCTTTCTTTTGACCCTGCTTCCTGCACCTTCTCACCCACCAGAGACCCAGCAAATCATTCTGAGGTGCCCCTTTCTCTCCTCCATCTCTCTGCCTTTTTAGCCCAGAAGGAGCCTGGAAAGCCACAGGCAGATGATGGGCTAGGACTTCAGGAACTTGGCCTGGCCTGGCTGGTATTACCTCCTGTGTCGTGCCTGTGCCACAAATGGGTTCCAGCTGTACCTGAGCCCAGAACAAACTGCATGCCGTTCTGTCTGCCCAGTCCTGCCTGTCCCTTATGCAACCCCAACCCCGTGGGTGCTCACACAGATCATGCACCCAGTGAGGCTGATGGCAGACTGGGGGTTCCACTGGTGACTGCTGGAGAAGGCAGTGAAGAATGTGAGGGCTAGAGGGGTGGGGTTGTTTGGGTTTCATCTCCGTGGTAGAAAGTGCACTGCAGTGTCACAGAGGACGCTATAGTGCTGCTAACTTGGATGTGAAAACCATTTCAGCATACATGTGCCTTGTCATCAAGAAAGTACCTCAACATCTTAAAGTTTAATTTCTTTACCAATAAAAAGAACACCTACTCCATGTAAATCATTAACTTTGACTTGTGCAGAAAATTAAACAGTCCTCTTAAGCTTGGTGTCTCTGGTCACAAGGCATGGAACTTTTAGAACTTTACAAATTGTCAAACTGAAGTTAAAGTTCAGTTTATTTAATATTTTATTTAATACTCAATGTTCATTTAATGTTTTACCTATCACTGTAATTTTTTAAAATGTGTTAAAGGGAAGTGTGTTTTTAATTTACTATTTACAAAATCATATTATTCAATGTATTCATTCAAGAAATATGTGTTGAGTAACTACTATACCTGAGGTTTGGTACCAGGGAGACATGTGCACCAGCAGCTGTACTTTTCCAATAGGGTGTTATAAGTGCTGTGATGCAGGAAGTACCAGGGCATGGAAGAGGGATGTCTAATCCAACCTTGGATAGTTAGGAAGGCTTCCTGGAGGAAGTGACATCTAAAGTGAGACCTAACTCTCATTCATTAACTAGACCAAGATGCCTAGGGAAAGGAATGGAGGAAGAAAAGTATTCCTAGAGGGGGGGAAAAAACCAATTTTTTTATTAAGTCCAAGAAACAAAGGAGCTCTGCTGGTTCTTTCAGGTTTTGAAAAGAATTGTGATATAATTGTTAACTACAGTATGATGTGGGGAATAAGAGATGAGACTGAAGAAATGAACAAAGAATGGATCATGAAGGGCTTAATTCAGCAGCAAAGACTTTCTGTGTTCACATCTTTTAACATAATAATAGTAGCAAGCAGTGAGCTCATCATTTGATTGATTAACTAATTAATCCTTATAACTCCTAGAAGCAAGAGAGGTTCGATTATAACAACTTATTATCTTTCATTGTTAATACCCTGGTATTATGCCTTCAAAACTAGAGAGCACAGGTGCCATTTTAAAAGATCGATTTTTCTCCTCTTTATTTCTTTCCTTTCTTTTCTTTTCTTTTCTTTTTTTTTGGAGTGGAGTGGGTAAGCCTTAAGAGCGATGATTGAATAGAAGGATGAATTTTGAATGAGCTTAGAAATCCTCTGACTAACCGGTTTGGCATCTTAAAAGATCTAGAAATGAACAGTTTTCTCCAGGGTGGAGCAAAGAATACAAGCTGGAGCAGGCTTTAGCCTTCAGGACAGGGTGGGGTGTGGGTTGGAAACCTATTTCAAACATAGCGTTCTTAACTATTTAGTGTTTAAAGCACTGCTTTGGATAAAGAAATCAAAATGAGCCAGGAGCGGTGGCTCACACCTTCAGTCCAGCACTTTGGGAGGCCGAGGTGAACAGATCACTGGAACTCAGGAGTTCAAGACCAGCCTGGGCAACATGGCAAAACTCTGTCTCCACTAAAAATACAGAAATGAGTTGGATGTGGTAGAGTGCACCTGTGGTCCCAGCTACTCAGGAGGCTGAGGTGGGAGGATTGCTTGAGGCCAGGAGGTGGAGGCTGCAGTGACCCGATCACACCACTGCATTCCAGCCTGGGCAGCGAAGCAAGAGCCTCTCACACACACACCAAAAAAAAAAAAAGAAAAGAAAAGAAAAGAAATCAAAGTGAATAAACAATTTTACAGGTTCAGCTGGCCTATTATTAGAATATTATACTCTTGCCTCACAGTCTGAAACACGTGCTATCTATGACCAGACATCATATGAATGTACCTGCAGAGTGAACTTTCCTAAAGAGAATTTCCTGTTGGAATCAGCCAGTGACTAGATCACAGACTTAGTCATGTTGTTTAATTTGTTTAAGCATATGATTAACAAGATTAAAAGCTTTCCAAAAGCTAGGATTGAAGGTAAAGGGTCATTAGCATTAAACACCTATACCAAAAAAGGAATGAAGTGATTTATGAAATTAATAGTCTAATGGTTTCTTGTCAGTATGAAAGATAACTATAACTTGATTTTCTTAGTGAATAGAGAGAAAAACAGATTGTGACAAAATACCTGGATGGTACCCTGCCATGGCCAGCCCTGCCCAAAGGTTCTTCAGAGATAAAGAAAGTGCAAGCAGAAAGAGGCAATGTGAAGGACTCGGAGGAAGGAATAGGAAAAAAAATATTTAAAAAATGAGTGTTTTGAAATTGCAAACTTCAAGTATGATTCTTATGCAAATATTATTTAAACAAGAACAGTTTTGCTCCTCCCTATATAAGATTATATGGAAATTAGAATTGTTGATTTATTTCTAGCAATATGATAAAGAATGAATTCACTTAGATTTGATGATAGATCAGTCTTCAGGGAGTGGATTAGCAAATTTTCTGAATAAACCTAAATGTTTAAACTCAAAAAAACAAAAAAAAAGAAGAAGCAGTGTGCCTCTGATGCAGTCGCTTGCTGAGCTGAGCTGGGCTAGAGACAGGCCTTTCTTGCCCATTTTCCCTTGAAAAACAAACTGGCCTTTCCTTGCCTTCTTTCCTTACTATTGAATGGTAAGGAAAGAGCAGTCCAAAGAATACAGTCACTGACTCCACTTCCCCACTCCCCACCCTCTGTGGGAGTCACTTATAATCCAGCTTCTGTTCTTCCCCCATCATAGAAACCTGTCTGGCCAAGATCACTAGCATCCTCCATGTTGCCAAATCCAATGGACAATTTTCAGTCCTCATCTACCTTAACCTTTCAACAATAGTCTACGTTTCAACACAGTTGACCATTCTCTACTTTTTGAAATGCTTCCTTCTTTTGGCTTTTGTGTTTACAAAGAGCCATGCCATTACACTCCTTGAGTTTTCTTCCCACCTCACTGACCATGCCTCAGACTCCTTTGCTGGCCTCTCCTCTTCTGCCCAATCTCTGACTGTTGATGTGTCCCAGAGATCCATTTCAGGGCCTTTTTTCTTCTCTATCTATACCTTCTTCCCAGGTACTCTCAGTCAATTTCACGGCTTTCCCTTCCAACTAGATGCTGATGATGAGGTAAGAGGCAGGACTCGACTCCAGAGGCAGGGCTCAGACACTGGACCAGACTGAGAACTAGCCAAAACTGGACCAGGGCAAAAGCAGTTTTCAATCAGACATGCCCATCAGTGTGCTGTGTCAATTTACCATTGTCATGGTAACACCTGAGTGTTACTGCCCCTTTCCATGGCAACAACCCAAAAGTTACTACCCTTCCCTAGAAATTTCTGCACAAACCAGCCCTTAACGTACATGCAATTAAAAGTTAGTATATATACGACTGCAAACATTCCCTGAGCTGCTAGTTTCTGTCTGGGGGTAGCCCTGTTCTCCAGGAGCAGTCATAGAGCTGTAACGTGTCCAAGGTGTAACACTGCTGCTTCAATAAAGCTGTTTTCTTCTACCTCTGGCTTGCCTTTGAATTCTTTCCTGGGCAAAGCCAAGAATCTTCATGGACTAAGTTCCATATTGGGGCTTTCCTGCCCTGCACAATGACATCTGTATTTATATTTCCAAAGCCGAATCTTCCTTTACACTCCATTCTCATATATCCACCTGCATACTGAAACTTATCTTAAGCTTAGTATATTCTAAATAGATTTTCCCTACAACCTGCTTCTCTATTTCCTATGCCAGTAAAAATATCAATATTTACACAGAAGTTCAAGTCAAAGACCTAGAATGAGTTCCCTTTTATCCTCAACCCCCATATCCCATTCATTAGCAAAATCAAATCCATCTACTTTACTTCCAAAGTGTATCTATCCACCTGTAGTTTTTTCTACTTCCACCTTAGTGCAAGTCACCATGATCTCTTACCCAGACTATTGCATCAATCTCCTAACGGGTCTTCCTGCTTCCACTATCGCCCCTCCTGTACAATCCATGTTCACCATGGCAGACCGAGTGATTTTTGCAAAGCATAAATCAGACCATGTCAGTTGTCTGCTTAACATTTACTAATGGCTTCATATACCACTCGGAGGATATCTGAAATTCTTGCAGACATTCTAAAATTCGTAAGGTCCTTTATGATCTGTCCTCTGCCTACTTCCTTGATCTTATGTCATACCACTCTCCATTCTCTATACTCCAGCCACATTGTCCTTTATGTTCCCAAATATATCGAGCATCTTCCAGCCTTGGAGACTTTGCACAGCTGTTCTCTTTGCCTGTGATGCTCCTTCACTGATCTCTGCATGGCTGGCTCCTTTTCACTCAGTGTCATCTCCCCAAAGAGGCTATCCCTGCACTCCAACTACACTAGCCCCCCAGTCATTCTCTATCACTTCAACCTGTTTTATACTCTTCATAGCACTTATCACTGTCTCTTATCTTCTTTTTTTACTTGTTCATTGGTTTACTAACTGCCTTCTTGATAGAAGGTAAGCATCATATATGTAGGGACCTGATCTTATTCACTGCTTTATTACCAGGACTTTAGTGCCTGAAATATAGTAGATGCTCAATAAATTATTGTGGCATGAGTACTTTGTCCCAATGTCTAAAAGCTAACATTTATGTAACACCGGCCATAAGCCAAAGACTGTTATAAGAACTTTACACATTTTCCTTTATTTAAACCTCAAAGTAACCCTAGAGCTTGGTATTATTTTCTGTATATTTTGCAGATGAGGAAAACGCAGCACTGAGAGGTTACACACTCAGTAAATGGCAGAGTTGGAATTTCAACCCAGGCAGCCTAGCCCTGAAGTCCATGCTTTTGAATACTATATTACACTGCTTGCTTTGAGTTGCCCACCTTTGTCCTTCTTGGGTCAGGAAAGGATCCTCAGGCTTGTCAACCTGAATACCAACGAGAGAAAGAGAATCTCAAGGGGGAGCAGAAAGAGCCTAAGACTGTGTTAAAGAACAACCCATCTGGGTTTGGTTAGTTAGACCTATGGCTTTTGCTTGTCTTGGCAGAATGCTCCAGCCACTCTGATTGTGCTTTAACAACACATCCTGAGTGCATGTGAGTGTGTGTGTGTTCATCCCCACCACACCACACCCCCAGGGAGCAGAGGAAGAAAGGAGAACAAGGGCCAGCATTCCTCTGGTTTTTGATTAGCCACCACAATGGTCAATTGGAAGGGAGGAGATCAGTGCAACATAGAAAGAACCCTGCCTACGCTTTCAAGAGGCTGGGGCCTAGCAGTACCTTCAACCTTTGAGGGTCCTTTCAGGGCCAATGGCATGGGGTGCCTTGGTCCACTGGGGCTGCTGTAACAAAATACCATAAACTTGGTGGCTTCTAAACAACAGAAATTTATTTCTCATAGCTGTGGAGGATGGGAAGTCCAAGAACAAAGCACCAGAAGATTCAGTGTTGGTGAGAGCCCACTTCTTCATACGGCAAAGGAGCAACGGAGCTCCCTCAGGCCTCGTTTAAAAGGACACTAATCCCATTCATAAGAGCTCCACCTTCATGACCTAATCACCTCCCAACAGCCCCATCTCCTAATACCATCACATTGGTGAATAAATGTAAGCATATGAATTTCAGAGGAACACAAACATTCAGACCATAGCAAGGAGGCTCAATGCCTTGAGGTCCTCACATGATTTTGTTATGCCCCTCTAGCCACACAGTGTTCAGGGAATCCTTTTCATCCTTCCCCAAACCAAGGATACATTGTCAACAGATATTACAGTTTATTATCGGAGCTCTTCCCGCTGCCTCTGTTAACCACGTTGACTCCAGTCCCTAGCCCTGACCATAGAACATTAAACTCTCCTGCTATTTCCAGTCCTCGTTGTGAAAAGCAATTAGATGTGGATGCACATGGCTCTTTCCTGACCTCTAAGATCTCAAGCCACCATCTCTCTCACTTTGAGTTTCTGTGGTCCCGTCTAAAGCTAAGATTGTTTCCTGGGCAACTGCTGTCTGCATTTGTAACGCCCTGTGTTGCTCTGCTGGCCAACCAGATATCCCCTATTTCTGTACCAACCTGATAAGCCAAGGCCTTTCTGGCACAGAGTTTTTCTTTAGCAGTGTTGTTGATGTTTGGGATGATCTGAATTTAGTCTTACCTCTGCCCAAGAAGAAATTATGGCAGATCCACCTGTGCCTTTGTTTCTGTTCACTGACAGACTTCACTACTCTGGGGCTCTGACATCCCTAGCTGCAATCTAGGCTTCTCTAGTATCCACAGGGACATCTATGAGGCCTGCTGTCAAACCTCACAGACCACTATGACTAGCCTTTTTGCTTACCTCTCTACCTTCCCTGCTGGTTTACAGACAGCAGAGGCCTGTAACTAGAACTGACCTGGGAGCCTGGGGCAGAGAGTCCACAGGGACTGTGAACAGGCCATGGACATTCTCACAGTGGAATACTACCTTGGATCCATTTTTGATTGTAGATTGGCTCTAAGATGTTGGCAAAGACAAGAAAACAGTAAGAAGTATTTTTAAAAATGAGTGTGATCAGCTGGGCACTGTGGCTCATGCCTGTAATCCCAGCACTTTGGAAGGCCGAGGCGGGCGGATCACGAGGTCAGGAGATTGAGACCACATTGGCTAACATGGTGAAACCCCGTCTCTACTTAAAAAAGTACAAAAAATTAGCTGGGCGTGGTGGCGGGTGACTATAGTCCCAGCTACTCAGGAGGCTGAGGCAGGAGAATGGCATGAACCTGGGAGGCGGAGGTTGCAGTGAGCCGAGATCGCACCACTGCACTTCAGCCTGGGCCAGAGAGTGAGACTTAATCTCAAAAAAAAAGAAAAAAGAAAGAAAAAAAAAAAAGCGCGATCTGGGGCAGCAAATCTAGAAGAATATGGCACTAAGAATGAAAAAAACAGAATTCACTCATGATGACACTGTTTATCTCAGGATAGCCTACAGTAACTATGTTGCGTGTCACCATTGTTTTGTTGTTGTTGTTGTTGTTGTTGTTGTTTCTGTTTTATTCACAGTGCTCTTTCCAGCATGATCTTCACCACGATCACAGATGACCAGCAGTAGGTAAAGTGAAAGCAAGACAAAGAAACCTAGATAGAGAAGGAAAAAGAATGACAAGAGGATAGAGTTTTAATTTTCTCTATGGAAATATATCGCATTGTTTCCCATTCCATCTTCACAGCGGAAGGGTTCTAGGTATAAATATGTACTTCTGTGATAGTCGCCTGTTCCTTCAAGAACACACGATTGCCTACAGAATCAAGTTCAAACTCTTCAACATGGTATCCAAGGTCCTCAATAATCTAACTTCCCACATTCTCACATGCTCACTTTTTTTTTTTTTTTTTTTTTTTTTGAGACGGAGTCCCGCTCTGTCTCCCAGGCTGGAGTGCAGTGGCGCGATCTCGGCTCACTGCAAGTTCCGCCTCCCAGGTTCACACCATTCTCCTGCCTCAGCCTCCTGAGTAGCTGGGACTACAGGCGTGAGCCACCGTGCCCGGCCTGTGATCACTTTTTAGATTATTTGAATCAATAATATGGTTCCCAGACTCAGAAAAACCCATATCAGATGGATGCTGTGGGTGAGGGTTGCAATGGCTTTAGTCTATGAAGAGGAATTTGAGACCGCCTCATTCAGTTCTGCTCTCTACCTGTGCCTACCTCCTTTTGTCCCATCCCTCTGGGGGCCGCAGTTAGGAGTGTGAACTCTGTATCTAGTTTAGAGTCTGAAAGATTTTGTCAACTATAGTGCATAAATCTTTGTCAACCGTAGTGCATAATATGGAATTTTCCAATAAAATTTCAAAGTTTAATTGAGGTATTTATAAGTTACTTTGGCAGAGGTTCTGTAAAGATAATAACACTGTTCTTGGCCGGGCGCGGTGGCTCACGCCTGTAATCCCAGCACTTTGGGAGGCCGAGGCAGGCGGATCACAAGGTCAGGACATGGAGACCATCCTGGCTAACACGGTGAAACCTCATCCCTACTAAAAATACAAAAAATTAGTCAGGCGTGGTGGCGGGCGCCTGTAGTCCCAGCTACTCCGGAGGCTGAGGCAGGAGGATGGCGGGAACCCGGGAGGCGGAGCTTGCAGTGAGTCCAGATCGCACCACTGCACTCCAGCCTGGGCGACAGAGCAAGACTTAGTCTCAAAAAACAAAAAAGAGAAAGAAAAAAAGAAAACTGTTCTTAATTTGTGTGTGAATGTATAAGTGGCTTTACCAGTTGTTGGAAGAAACACAGAAACAATCTGTCTTAACTCAATTTTACTATGTTTTCTATTCTCTGTTTGACTTCTGTATGTCAATTCAATAAATTAACTCAATAGGTACAGTTTGCCAACAGGTGTTATTGATACATAACTAACTCTAATTTTAGGATTTATTGAAATGATTTTAAAGGCCGTCTTCAACAAACGTAACAATTTTATACAACTGGTAATTTCGTGCCACTAATCCAGGTATGAAGATCCAGAAAATGATGATTGAATCTGATTTTGGACTTCCTTCAGAGGAACAGTCCAAAAATCAGTTCAATAGATGTCCTCAAAAAGCATGTAATAAAGTTCAACATTTATTCTCAATAAAAACTATGCATAAGCTAGGAAAAGGGAGACAATTTCCCAAGTTGAAAAGGAGTATTAATCAGAACCAACAGCAAATATCATCCTTAACATTTGTACATTAAAGCTGAGGAGACAACACAAAGGCCTTTTATTACTGCTACAGATTATTTTTACAAGAAGCAATAGCAACAAACTGTACTTTTAAAAAATGCTATTCACACATTATTTTTACAAGAAGCAATAGCAACAAGCTGTACTTTTAAAAAATGCATTCATAATAGCAACAAAAATACAAAATATCTTGGTTAAATAGAAATATAAGGCCTACATGAAGAAAACTGTAAAACTTTGCTAAAGGACATTCAAAATATGTATCTTATTCCTAAATAGAAAGATTTAATATTATACATACATAAAATTTCCCCAAATTGAGCTATCAAATCAATGCTATTCCTAAAACCGCAGTGATTATATCCATCCATAGATGTCTCTAATATCTTTAAAAGCAAGTTATAGGATAATATGTGCAGTAGGATGCCATATTAGAAACAAACAATAACAAAAAATGTGTGCGTTCATATATACATGTATATAAAAAGGTTTGGAAGGTTACACAGTAAACTATTTGCAGGGTTTGATTAGTTGAAGAAAATAATTATAACATCTATCAATATACTCAATGGAACCACATCTATATATCTGTACAGAATCTGTGTAACTATTTATATGATACACATATATAATTGTCAATATAACCAAATATTGATTCAAAATATTATGTACCCAAATTTATCCAATTGTCATTACATAATGAAGTGGAAGCTGCTTAAGAATTTCTTGTATTTTAAAGTTTGTGCTTTTTGAATATTTTGAGGATTATTTAGCTAATCTAATACATTATAGGCAAACAAGTAAGTTTTAGGCTACTAATTGGAGAAAAGACCATCACTGTCATGATGATAAAAACAATCAGAGCATCATCTTCTTTGTCATCTCCTTTATTATTTTTTGTTTTGTTTTGATGTGAAGACAAAGAAGAAATAGGACTGAACATAAGTTAGGGCATTTTCTCTGACATAAGTGAACATTTATTTTAAAAATTTTTTTCCAGTTTTATTGCAGAATAATTTATAAAATATTAAATATATTCAAGGTTTACGATGGGATAATCTCATGTACATGTATTGTACGTATACATTGTGCGGTTACTATTTTGATTTTGGTTTTGTTTTGGTTTTGGTTTTTTTTGAGACAGGATTTCTCTCTTGTCGCCCAGGCTGGTGTGCAATGGTGCCATCTCTGCTCACTACAACCTCCACCTCCTGGGCTCAAGCAATCCTCCGGCCTCGGCCTCCCAAGTAGCTGGGACTACAGATGTGTGCCACCACCCCCAGCTAATTTTCATATTTTTAGTAGAGACAGGGTTTCACCATATTGGCCAGGCTGGTCTTGAGCTCCTAACCGCAAGTGATCCACCCGCCTCAGCCTCGCAAAGTGCTGGGATTACAGGAGTGAGCCACTGCGCCCAGCCCACAGTTACCATTTTGTATGTGTAGTGGGGATGGGGGTGAAGACACTTAGGATGTACTCTTTTAGCAAATTTCGAGTAAACAATCTGATGTTAGCATTATTATTGTTTTCTGAGACAGACTCACTATGTTGCCCAACCTCGTCTGAAACTCCTGAGTTCAAGTGATTCTCCTGCCTCAGTTTCCTGAGTAGCAGGAATTACAGGCATGTGTTGCCACACCAGGCTTAATGTTATTAACTATAGTCACCATACTATACATTAGCTCTTCAGAAATTATTCATCTTATAACTGAACATTTATGTCCTTTGACCATCTCCCCATTTCTCCCACCTCCTCAGCCCCTGGCAACAACCTCTCTCTACTCTCTACTTCTATAAGTTTGACTTCTTTAGATTTCACATATAAGTAATATCATACAGCATTTGTCTTTCTGTGTCTGGCTTATTCACTGATCATATTTTCTTCCTTGTTCATCTATGTTGTCACAGATGGCAGGATTTGCTTGTTTTTTTTATGGTTGAACAATATTTTGTGGTTGAATAAGAAATACATTCTTTGAACTAGTGACCAAAGTGACCAATATATGGTGGTGTTTCTCCTACAGCCAGAATGCTACCTCCTATTTTAATTTGCTTATTTGTTTGTTTTGTGAGAAAGAAGTTAGGAAAAAGCCATATATAACATTGAGGTATGGAAGCAGAAGTCACTCCTCTCACATGTAAGAACTCACAAATATTTGCTTCTCATCCTGCAACTTGAGTCTCCGCTGGTTTAAGGCCATAGCTCTCAAGGCAGTGATACTTCCTCTGAAGTCTGTAACAATGCTTCTTCTATTGAAGTAAAAGTTGAGACTGTCACCTGGCCATTTTCAGTTCTACTGAATTAGCTTTTAAAGAAGAAATAAACAATATGAGGTGCTTCTTCTATCTTAAGCCCACTGAGAGAGTTGCATGTATCTTTAAAAGTTCAACAGAACAGAAAATTAAATCCAAGAGAGGTGGTTTAAAATTTAAAGTATTTTTCTTCTAAAAATACCCCTATAGACCTAAAATAACAGATCTCTCTAATTCTATCTGTGAATTGTGTTGCCAGAGAAAAAGAGAAGAAAAATATAGTAGAAAGCACACTGATAGAAATCATTGAAAACCATTCGTCTTCAGTTAAGAAATCATTGAAAATCATTCGTCTTCTTTCTTGACTATCTAGAGGACTACTCTGAAGTAGCTATTCTGCATAGCTACTTGTCAAATTCTTGAGCTATAAAGACATGGGATACTTAATGGAAACAGATGAAGAGAAGAAAGAGAGCTATCCTTCAGAGATTCAATGACTATAAAGTTTTTTTTTTTTTTTTTTTTTTTTTTTGAGACTGAGTCTTACTCTGTTGCCAGGCTGGAGTGCAGAGGGCAGTTTCGGCTCACTGCAACCTCTGTGTCCTGGATTCAAGCAATTCTCCTGCCTCAGCCTCCCCAGTAGCTGGGACAACAGGCGTGCGCCACCACGCCCAACTAATTTGTGTATTTCTAGTAGAGATGGGGTTTCACCCTGTTGGCCAGGAGGGTCTCGATCTCTTGACCTCACGGTCCACCGGCCTTGGCCTCCCAAAGTGCTGGGATTACAGGCGTAAGCCACCGCGCTCAGCCGACTATAAGATTTTTAAATTCATTCAACAGGGAACATAAGCAAGTCCTGAGGATAAACTTATCATAGAACTTTTAAAAATACTTGATTCTCACTACAAACTCATCATAATGCCATTTCACTGGTTTTTTGGATAGTACTTGTTTTGTTTTGGTTGTTGTTTGTTTGTGTTTCAGGCAGAAGGGTCTTTTGCAAATACAGAACCTAAAAGAATATTTCAACACACTCTACATCTACACAAAGAACTACAAAAGATTGGAACTGTAGGGGGAGACAACAAGTTTACGTGATTTATATGACTATAACAGCAAAGACATAGAAGTACCTTAAATATTATTGTCATGAAATGTAGAAGACAAGAAGTTAACACTATGAAAATTGTTTCTGAACAAAATTTAAAGTTTGAATATAATACTAAAAGATAAACAAATCTTAATTAATATTAACACTTTATACTCAATAGAGAGCTCAATAAACATTAATTTCCTTCCTTCTCTATATCAAAATAATTTGGAAAAACATCAAAAAATAAAGGAGAGATGGAAAAAACTAGACTTTATTAAAAAAAGACAGATAGATATTGGAAATTTAGCAGTTTTATTGTCAAACTGGATCAAGAGCTGGTTTTATGTGTTAACAAAACTGTTTCATCCCAAGCATAACTGGGCCAAAAGGGAGAAATCAAACTTAAAAAATCCAAAATAAGGAAAGATCTGTAATAACTAATATGAAAAAGTGATTAGAAACGATCATGTACAATTTATACACTAAATTTTACATGATGTAAATGAAAAATTTAAATATGACATCACAGAAACATGAAACAAAACTTGAGAATTCTATTGCTGCAAATCTCAGAAAATCTTTCCCTCCTTATAAGTTTGAGCAAGAGTCAATTACATTGTTTTCTCTTTGTAACGTTAATTACACTGAGGCCTCATCCAACCTGTCAGAAACTTCAGCCAAAGTATTACCCGGCTCTCTCAAAGTTTTGGGAGTCCCTAGAATGGACTCCTGTGAAGTCACAATTAGTACAAATTGTTGTGGCCTTTGCTTGTTGCCAGGTTTTGTGTCCAGGGTGGTCACACACCTCTACTGAGCTGAGGCCGTGCTGCTGGCAATACTCTTGCTCTCTCAAGGTGCAGATCTTCTTGAAGCTCAGGGCATCGTGACAAATTGGCATACACAAGTGAGTGGCTCTGTTCCACCTGAGTCATAGTCTGTTAGAGGAATCCCACAGCAAGATTATCTGGTTGAAGAGGCGTTCCAGAGCTTATTAAGGTTCTTTCAGTTCACGCAGAACTTTTTCCCCCTCAGTGCACAAACTATCTGTCTTGGTTGCAACTGGTTCATATTGGGGTCGCCACGTTGTGGCCAC
Source organism: Piliocolobus tephrosceles (assembly GCF_002776525.5). Lineage (NCBI taxonomy): Eukaryota > Metazoa > Chordata > Mammalia > Primates > Cercopithecidae > Piliocolobus > Piliocolobus tephrosceles. The sequence goes on from NC_045455.1 coordinate 74,702,253, forward strand.
AGGCTATTTTTTAACTCTTTATCATTGTATTTGACTCCTTTTATGGATGTCTGTCTGTCAGAGGGTCCATATTCTTCTAGTAATTTATCACGTTTCATTACAACTCCTACCCTTAAAATGCACCCACACATCAGTTCTCCATATGTGCTTATTTGTGTCTACAGACCCGGAGGAAGTAAAATTTTTCTCCTCCAGGAGGCTCCTGGCTGTCATATGTATCAGTGATGTAGGTAGGGGTGGGCAGGGACAGTAAGTACCACCTAACTCCATCTACCCAACAAATTTAAATTTCAGCCATGATCTAGCTGATAGGCCCTGTGTGTTAGTTAGGGTCCAATATGGAACGTAGAAACAACTCTCGTAATTCAGCAGACATAACTTAATATAAGGATAAAATGCATCTGAGACTGCTTGATATGTTCTAAAACACCACACACAATAGAAACCATTGTCAGTAAAGTTGCCAATGAACTCCTAAATGCCAACTACACTGGATACACCTAATTTCTTTGCGATATTTAAAGCCATTGGACATTTGCTTCCTCCTGAAACTGTCCCTGATAAGCTTCTCTGAGACTTTTTTATTTCCCTACCTGTCCGAACATAGCGTCGTAGGCTCTTTGCAAGCTTTCCTACCTAACTTATCACATGATAAATATTTACTGAATAAACTACATTAGCATTAATTATCAGAAAGATTTGCAGTTTGACATAAAGTATCATTTTTCTTATTTTTCTCTGATCTGTCACCAAAAAATCCTTATATTTTCAACATTTAGGCACTTTATCCCAGAGAGTTCATTCAATATTGTTATTCTATTTTTCTGAAAAGGAAACCCAGGACTGGAAGTGAAGTCTTGCATTTAAGCTACCCAGTGAGTTAAAATCAAAGATCCAGTGGCATTTGTATAAGCCCAACTCTGAGTCCTGGTTCTGAGAGCTGGTCTGAGACAATAGTGCCTCTTCGAATAATAGGAAAATAAAAATTCCCGGGGAAGTGACAGAATATCAGTAGGCATTGTTTCTTGTTTCCTTGTTTCTGTTTTAATTTGCTTGTTTGTTTGTTTGTTCTGTGAGAAAGAAGTTAGGAAAAAGCCATATATAACATGCATATTTCTATTTTGTCCATTTCTGTCCTCCATCCCAATAGCATGTTTAGAATTTGAAAAGCAGTTTTCATTTAAGTAGGTTTAACTTACTGAATTTATCATATGACAAAATTATTAATTGGAATTCTATTGTATTGAATTCTATTTATATAAATTCATTTGAATTATGTTTATAATATAACAAACATATTAATGTGACTTTAGCTTACTAAGTTTATAACTGTTATATGTTACATAATGTATATATATGTTTTATTACCATATAACATTGAATTATTTTGCTGCAAACATATAACCTATTCTGTATTGGAAAACATTAACTGCCAATTTGATTGACTGCATAAGTTGCTTAAATGCATTATTTTGGTGCTATTTGGATTAACTTTTAGTATTTAGTCATTTGCACTATGAAGAAAAAAGCCAGTGAAAATGAGGTATTATGGCTCCATACTAATTTGCAAGTAGGCCCTGGAGGTCCCACCCCATTCACTTCTCTGGCCTTTTACCCTCTACTTCCCTTCACTCATCCAGTGTTCACTTCACGCTGGACCTTTACCGTGCCAAGCGCGCCCTACCGTAGGACCTTCACACAGGCTGAGGCAGGAGGATCCCTTGAGCCCAGGAGTTCAAGACTGTAGGGCATCATGATTACATCTGTGAATTGCCACTGCACTCCAGCCTGGACAACATAGCAAGACCTTGTCTGTAAAACAAAAACAAAGAACTAATTTAAAAAAGAGAGAGAGAGAATGTCAGCAAAAGAGGAAGGAATACGCATTAGGCTCAGGACTCCAATCTTCATTTTCTACATTTTCAGAGCGGGCATGGTTGCTATGATTTGCTCAGGGTCGTGGGCAAGTCACCTTGCAAGATAACAGCCTGCTGAGTCACCGCTAGCACCTAGACTGACTTTCAGCAAGGAGTCCAACACTACTAGCGGAAATCCTGTGCCTCTAACAAGCTCAGCCTCTCTGTGGAGCGTTCTTCGGGATCCCTCTGCAGGAGCTCCTGTCCTTTGGGAGGAAGAAGAGCCAACTGGGGTCATTTGCCTTGGTCTCCTCTCTTCGCTAGACCCACATAAAGGTAAAAATATGCCTCACTGGCCTACTTTAAGGAAGAAGTGACTGGGGAAAGAGGAGATAGAAAAGCCCCTGTCCCGGATAATCCCCATTTGTTAAAATTATATCATAAAGCTAAATGTAATTCTTTTGCTTTAAAAGTACTCCATAGAAAGAATATTCAATAAAAGGCATTGAAATATTTGGAAAAATATAACATTATATCCCCCACCTTATACTTTGCACCTGAATAAATTTCAGTGAGGTGTGAAATAGAAAAACAAAAGAGCATGATAATAAAATATGCATTAATATTCATTTATTATTTAAATGAGATAAGTTGTTCCTGGGTGTCTTAACAAAGGCAGAGTAGATTTCACATATTTTACTCCATATTTAAACTTTTCCACAGGAAAAAGGCATTCATTAAGTTAAAAATAAAGCGAATTAAGAAAAGTAGTCAAAGGTAGAATTTCCTTCCCATATAAAGACCTTTTGTAAATCAATAAGAAACACAAATGTTTAGTAGAAAAAAACTGGTCTGAGAAAATGAGTGATCAATTTACATGAAAAAAGCCCCCCAGGCCAGGCGTGGTGGCACACACCTGTAGTCCCAGCTACTTGGGAGGTTGAGGTAAGAAGATGGCTTTGAGCCCAGGAGTTTGAGGCTGTAGTGAACTGAGACTGCATCACTGCACTCCAGCCTGGGTGACAGAGCAAGACCCTGTTTCAAAAATAATATAATAAAAAATAAGAACCCTAAAAGAACCAAGAACAATTTCTAGCTTGACAAATGTCTAGTGTTGGTAAATGCTGTGGGAAATTGATGTTCTTATAACCTTTTGCTGGGTGTGTAAACTGGTACACATTTTTAGAAATGGTGTGCCAGTATGAACCAAAATGTAAAGTGGATATACTGTGTGATGTGGCAATTCCATTTCTAGCAAACTGTACTATGGATATCCCATTATAAGTAAGCCAATATGTGTTTATAAGGATGCACATTGTTGCTTTGTTTGGAAAGCCAAACCTGAAACTACTTAAATTTCCATCAACAGTGGACTGGTTGATAAAAATAGTATATCAAGACAAAGATATATTATGCAAATGTGAAAAGGAATGTGCTAGACATATAAGTACTGGTTTGTAAAGATATCCCAGATATTTTATTAAGTGAAAAAAGCAAGCTATAGAATAGTGGGTAGAGAAGGATTACACTTTTGGGCCTCCCCCCCCAAAAAAAAAATCTATAAATGTGGTGGGAGAATCCTTTGTTTGCTGAGTCCTCCTCCTCACCACCATCACCATCATTGCTATTACCTCTGTACCCCAACACCCACTGCAGGAAGCAATGAGGGCCTTCTAGGCCTCAGGGAAGCAGGGCCACAACTGAACAGAGAATAAAATAATTAATTCTCAGCTTTTTAATTTCAAAATAGATTTTTGAAACTACTGGCAGAGACAATGGGTTAAACAAATAGTGTTGGAAAGAATGACTGTTGATCCAAAAGCCAATTTTCCTGCTTTAGACAATATAAAAATACTCCAGGAGACAAGGGAACAGGGGACAGAGGAGAGCTGGTGGGAGTAATATCACTCAGAGGACCAGAGCCCCACCCACCTTGGGCTGGCCGCAGAGAGAGTGGGGGAGCAAGAGAACAAGGACATTCTCTTTGCTGTCGTGACACAGGAGCATAGGGAGAGACAGGTAGAAGGTGTGCCAGGCCAATGGACCTGGGGCACCTTCACTGGCTGGGGTCCAGGAAGCAGACTCCGGTTTCATGAAAAGAATCCACAGCCAGCTGGGAGCTCTGGGTCGGCATTAGGCAACCCCATTAGCAGATGCAGCTTCAGCCACCTGGTCTGTACCCGATGCCACGAGGGTGGATGGACGGCAGTAGCCCAGAGCCAGATGTGGGCAGTGGGCACCACAATAGATGCTAGTGTGTTTCGATCTGACCAATGGCTGGCCACCTCCAAAATGCCCCACCCCTAGAATCTAGAACAACAGCAACAATGACAATAATCCAGGGCGGAAGAACAGAGAGGAAGCTCCTCCAGCGACTGAGAACTCCTGAAATGCCTGAGTTTCCTCTGAATTGACAAACATAACATGTTCTGCTTCTTGACAGAACTGGTGCTCAAAATAGGGATTAAAATGTTATTTTTAAAAAGTTACATTTTCCACTCCTGAATGCGATGTCCTGAAAATAATCACACCTGCTATGTATAGATACATGCTTGTTTATACATAGGGAAATTCAGGAAGGTATTTCAGAGATTTAACAGGGGACCTCTCTGGGAGTAGAAGTGAAGAACTGGGGACACGAGTAACTTTCCACTTGTGAACTGTTTGGATTTTTCAGCATGATTACTAAAGACCCTGTCCTTAAAGAGCTCAGAGGATATGAAGTCAGGCAGACAGCTAAAGAAATACTTGCAGTGGAGTGTGATGCATACTGCAATTAAATGTCCAAAGAAGTGCAAATGAGGCAAAACATATGTTCCTCAGAGGCGACTATGCAAGCATTCAGGTGAGCCTTTGCGGATCTCAAGACATTTAGCAGGTGCAGCGGCAGCTGACAGCACCCTCCTTTAGGATTATTTCAGATGTCCCCTGAGGACTTGGCTGGTGAGGAGAGGTTGATTCTGGAATACAAATGACCATTTTTTAGGAAGAAACCAGAAAGCTAGGAACTAAATTTTTGACCTGGATGCAGGAAAAAAAGAAATGGACATCAAGCAATACAATTGTATTAATTCACTCACTACTTTATATTAATCTTGCAAATATAAGTTTTTAAAAATCTAATTAAAGCTAGCTTTGCAAATGAGTACCACAATATTGATCAGTATCCTTGACATTACTGTTTAGCATGTGAGTTCCCAGGGGTTTACCTGTGAGATAGTAGAGAACATCTACGTCCTCATCTTTGGCACTTATACTCTTTAAATGGTGCCTCTTCCCAGAGAACTGAGTGGAGAGACCCTTGGCAAAAACTTTAAACACTGGTGGAAAAGACGATGTTTTTATTGCTATTACTACTGTTATTGTCATGAATATTCTTATTATTGTTGGGATTGAGAGAGGCTGAAAAAAGGAAAAATTTCATTTGAGCAAGGTTCTGACAGGCAGCTGGTGGAAAAGAATTCCAAGATGAGAGAATAACAGGAGAGAAGGCCACAGTGTGGGAGTCAGGAGTGTTTGACGACAGCAGAGCCCAAGTCAGCTGTAGGTGTCAGAGACATCACAGGGAGCCCAGGCATGAAACTCTAACAGGCCGTCGTGAGGACTCAGGTTTTACCCTGAGTGAGATGGAAAGCTGGGGCATGGGGGGTCTGTGAGGATATGATTTAGAATTTAAAATCATCCTTGGGGTACTAGGATTTCAGTGGATTGTAGTGGTATAAGGACAGAAACATGGAACCTTGTTAGGAAGCTGGTGCAACACACACTGTATACAAGGCAAAGAGTTTGTGTTCCTCATATGGGGCATCTATACTGCCTCTGGGTGTCTTTTTCAAAGGCATGCTTTATTGTTCAGTATAGTTCAATCTCATCAAATAAAAATAGGATGGTGAAAAGTGGGTGATCAGCCATAGCATGTTCTACCCCTCCAGTGTTCATAAGACTCTCTCTTTTTAGTAGGAACTACCAAAAGTTAGAGGCAGAAAAACCAGCAAGATGACAGTTAAGACCACATTGACTAAGAGAGCAGGAAGGGAACAGCCAGTATTGAATATTGTGATGGAGGCAGAAAAATCTGGGTTTAACAATTAAGTGTATGTGGATAGTGCAACAGAGTTCAGAGGCACTGCCTGGACATTCAGTCATTTAGGGACATTTGTAATCAACTTATTGATTTTATTTTAAAAGCACTGGGCTTACTGGGCTTCTTTTTTTTTTTTTTTTTTTATAAGATGAAGTCTCGATCTGTCATCCAGGCTGGAGTGCAGTGTGCAATCTCAACTCACTGCAATCTCTGCCTCCTGGGTTCAAGAGAGTCTCTTGCTTCAGCCTCCTGAATAGCTGGGATTACAGGTGCATGCCACTGTGCCTGGCTAACTTTTTTTTTTTTTTTTTTTAAGTGGAGATGGAGTTTTCACCATGTTGGCCAGGCTGGTCTCCAACTCCTGACCTCAAGTGATCCGCCCACCTCGGCCTCCCAAAATGCTGGGATTACAGGTGTGAGCCACCATGCCCGGCCAATTTTGAAAGTACTGGGTTTCTATAAAAGTCAAAGGACATCTCTGTATGTATTGTGATGTCATTTCAGGCAGTGGAATTACTACAGGAAATCCTGGTAACTCAGAACAGAAGGAAATGCTTGTGCAAAGGACTGCCCTAAGTGAAATAGTTAGTGGGAGTAGCCCACTAACTAGAATCTAGGTGTATTTGTCTGCCAGGGCCGCCATAATAGAATACTGTAGACTGGGTGGCTTAAATGACAGAAATTGATTTTCTCACAGTTCTGGGGGTTAAGTTGCTAGCAGGATTGGTCTCTGTGGCTGGCAGATGGCCACCTACTTCCTGTGCCCTCACGTGTGCACATGCATCCTTAGTGTGTCTCTGTATGTCCAAATATGCTCTTCTTATAAGGACACCAATGATGTTGGATGCGGGCCCACCCTAACAGGCTCATTTTAACTTGATCAGCTTTTTCAAGGCTCTGTCTCCAAGTACAGTAGCATTCTCAGGTTCAGAGGTTAGCACTTTAACATATGAGTTTCAGGACACATAATTCACCCCGCAACACAATGATTCTATATGTTTTTAATAACCACAAACACGTATAACCAAAAATGTATTCATGTGTTAAGGGATAAGTGTAGAGGAAGAATAGAGATGACATTTAAATGTGTTAAAATGCACTAAAAAGGAAAAAAATTGGAAAAAGCATTTCCCAAAAGAGTTAAACCATTGTCAAATCATTTCAAGCCAGTAGTAAGCTGGGTTAATTGTCAAATGCTTCAGCAAGCTCTAGTGGGGGAGTTAACAGCAGTTATTATCTTAAAAAGAACATATTTCTTTTAATGCTATTATGTTTTAGAAGTGCATAAAAGGTTTCCAAGGAGAGTCCCTTTTGTGTAATGATGCAACTTGTACCGAGTGGTATGCATCATTTCTGGGGTGATATCTGGGGGTAAAGTCAGAAAAATCTAAAGCCTTAGCGATATGTTAAGGTAAATTTTCTTGAACTGAAAGAATGGAGGTAGCTTCTGAAGATGGAATACACAGAGCTTTGTAAAATAGAGATAATAAGAGGGAAAAACAGGTTTTAGAATCTTGCAGGTTTCCTGCTGTTTATAGTTCATAGATCCAAATATAGCTGTGTTTTAAGTTTTTAAAACATCCATTTTGTGTGAAAATCCATCTCTATAGACAGTCTCGGCCTTAGCGAAATAGACTAGGAAAGGAATATCAGTAACTGCACAAATCTCTTTAAAAGGAAATGATTTGCGCCAAGGATTCCTGGCTATCTGGATTTTCTGAATATAAACAAAAGAACTTCTGGGGAAAAACAGCAGAATAAAAATCATTAAAATGGAAGAAGAAAGAAAGAAATCAAAAGGGAGATACAAGAGTCTACTATGACTAATTTTTACTTCTGCTAAGTTACTTTTTTATTTCCTGGCACTAATCTCCTTCCGAGGCCAAGAAATTTTATCTCACTTATTTATGCTCCATTACAAGTATTTCTCCTGAGGTTGGTATTTGGGTAGTGTGGAACAATCGAATGTTTGCAAGTGCCTTGGCAAAGAATCGTTGTTTCTGTTTTCTTTCTCTCTTTCTCTTTTTTCCACCATGAATCAATTAGACATTTACCTTTATTACATTTATGAATGTACCCTGAGTCTAAAAAAGCTCTGGGTGAATCTAGGCCACACATCAAGTATCTCTGAAGTGTTTAGGTGCTACTGGGATGATAACTTCATAAATAATTATGTGCTAGATTTTGTTATTATTCACTAATGAGACATATTCCTGTTTAAAGTTGTTGCAAAGAGCTCATCTGTGAAATTCCAGTAAAAGATGTATCACTTTTTTAATATCCCCCAAGTCCCCATCTCTGATACCCCATCTTGCTTCCAAACTTCTTGAGGAAGTTGAAAGTTCAATGGCGGTCCCTCTGTTGACTCCATCTTTATCATTGTCTCCATCACAGGTATTTTGTTCTAATGGCATCTCCCAATGAACCATTGTTGTGTTAAATTATCAATCAGATGTTCACAGCGAATCTGTAACTGTGCATACAATTAAGATGTGATGTAATTTACAAAGTGATGTAACAATGGGATGCGGCTCAGTCTCATAGTCTCCTTATCAGATAATGATGAGGCAAAAACCCACCCTATGCCTGTGTTTGAGACGATTTTCCAATAATATTCTTTATTTGCATTGCATTATTTACATTTTATACTTTCACAAAGTGAAAAGTACAGCAGTAGGAACAGCCAGCACTAAGCACAAGTGATATTGGCCAAAAGTCTCTTTCTCAGCCAGGTGTGGTGGCTCAAGCCTGTAATCCCAGCACTTTGGGGGGCCAAGGCGGGCAGATCGCTTGAGCCCAGGAGGTTGAGACCATCCTGGGCAACACGGCAAAATCCCATCTCTACTAAAAATACAAAATAAATCAGCTAGGTGGGGTGACACATGTCTGTAGTTCCAGTTACTTGGGAGGCTGAGGTGGGAGGATTGCTTGAGCCTTGGAGGCTGAGGCTGCAGTGAGCTCTGATTGTGCCACTGCACCACTCCAGCCTGGGTGACAGAGTGAGACCCTGTCTGAAAAAAGAGAAGAAGTCTTTTTCTCTCTCTCTCTTTCTAACTGCTTTTACATATTTTACATAATGTCTGTTTTAATCCAGGCCCTATATCGAAGCACTGGGCATTAAATATTCAAAGATGAATAAAGTAAAGTAGCAATGATAATTCAATATAATAAATGCTATGCTCATGGTATAAACTAGAGGCTATTGGAGTATATCTTAGTTTAGGGCACACCTAAATTGGAGTCTAAGAAAAATACGATGTGTGAGTGTTTACTTAGTTGATCATTCCAAGAAGCAGAGGTGAAAGTGTGGAGAGTGAAAGAGGGGATTTAAAAAAAGTTGATAAAGGATGTCAGTGAGCAGCTGTGGGCATCAGGGGCACAATCCCACTGGAGTCCCTCTGAAGAACTGGGTAGAACGAACCTCAGAATCATCTCAAGGGAGGATCCACTGATTCCAGCCCCCTACTAATTGGCCATTGCCTGTAGGGTGTATTAGCGTCCTCCACACTTGCATGTTGCTTCTGTAACCAAGCTGAGCAGCTTTGTATGGATTCAGAGAAAGCCCAGAGGCAGCAAAGCAGAGGGAAGCTTCAGAGAGGATTTGAAGTGGGGAGTGGACAAAGCACATGAGCCCCTTCCCAGGAGGGCCAAGAAGCTGTGGCACAGAGCATCACAAGCATTGGCTACAAAAATAAAATTAAGGGGCTCCTAATTTTATTTTGGAGAAGGGAGAGGAGGTTTCCCAGAGTAAACAAGCCCGAAGTTAAACCTCGAAGAGGAATGGGCAAAGGAGAAAAGGCGTTCTAATATACAGAGGAGCTTGAGCAAAAGAGGGAGCACACTAAGAGAAGCGCGAATATTTAGGTAGGGATAATGTGCAAGAATAGAGAGAAAGAGATGAATCCAAAAGAAATTCAGGAAGTTGACTGACAAGACTTGTGAAAGGCAAATGGTGTTTTAATGGGAGAAAGGGGGAGAAAAGTTTGTGGTGATGGCGGCAGAGTAGGCGGATACAGAGGGAAGGACGGAAAACTTGTTTATGGGGTGAGGAATATGGCAAGTTCAGCTTTGCTCATTTAATGTCTATGGTGCCTGTAGAATGTACAGGTGGTGACATCTTATAATTACATGTCTGAAACATGAATCCATTAGATAACTGCCTTTATTCGATTTATAAAAGCACTCTGAACCTATTTAAGCACTGGGTGCATCTGGCCATGCATTGACTGTCTCTGAACTCAGGGGAGAGGTGAAGTCTAGAAACACAGATGTATCTATCCCCATCCGAAGGGGTTATCAAGGATGTAGGTGTAAGTGAGATTACGCAGAGTATGTAGAATGAGGAGAGACGAGAGTAGAGAACAGAGCCTTGATGTTTAAATGGCAGGTAAAGAAAGAGAACTCCAAGATGGATATTGAGAACCTGTGGTTGAAGGAGTAGAAGGAAAATCATGAGAAAGTAATAAAATGGGAACCAAGGGCAGTGAGAATGCCGGGGAGAGAAGACAACAATGCCAGCCACTATACAGAGGTCAAGGAAATTAGAAGTGAAAAGTATCTTTTGGGTTTAGTGATGGAGAATTGGTTGGGGATCATAGCATAGTGAGAGTTGCTGCTGCCATGCCACACCAGGCCCTGGGCCAGGTGCTTTGTGTCCGCTCTTTCACTGAATCCTCAAGCCAGCCCTCTGAGTTGTTGCCACGATTCTATGCAGAGTGTGACACGTGAGGGATGGAAGACACAGAAAGATTATGTCACAGCCGGGCGTGGTGGCTCACGCCTGTAATCCCAGCACTTTGGGAGGCCGAGGTGGGCGGATCATGAAGTCAGGAGATCGAGACCATCCTGGCTAACACGGTGAAACCCCATCTCTACTAAAAATACAAAAAAAAATTCGCTGGGCGTGGTGGCGGGTGCCTGTAGTCCCAACTACTCAGGAGGCTGAGGCAGGAGAATGCCGTGAACCTGGGAGGCGGAGGTTGCAGTGAGCCGAGATCACGCCACTGCACTCCAGCCTGGGTGACAGAGCAAGACTTCATCTAAAAAAAAAAAAAAAAAAAAAAGAGCCTGCTCTCTGGTTTATGTATGGCCACTTTCCACTATGTCCTCCCATGGTGGAAGGGGTGAGAGAAGTTGCTAGATCTCTTTAATAAGGACACAAAACCATCTCGTAAGGGCTTCACCCTCATGACCTAATAACCTCCCAAAGGCCCCACCTTCAAATACCCTCGCATTAGGGATTACGTTTCAGCACATGAATTTGGGGTACAGTGTTGGAGGTGACTTAAACATTCAGTCTATAGCAACTATAATACCTCATAGATGCCACACCAGGAGGAAGAATATCTTTTCCATGGAGACAGGAGGGAAGAAGGTAAGGGACATGTGAAGGCAAATATTGGCTGTGTGGGAGTGGAGGAAATTTGTGCAATTCACGTAAGCCTCCATTTTCTCTGTTAAGACTTTGAGTTCCTTTTCTGTGTGTTTGTTCATTTGTTTGTTTGTTTGAGACAAGTGTCACTCACTCTGTTGCCCAGGCTGGAGTGCAGTGGTGCAATTTCAGCTCACTGCAACCTCCACCTCCCGAGTTGAAGTGATTCTCCTCCCTCAGCATCCTGAGTAGCTGAGATTACAGGCACGTGTTACCACGCCCAGCTAATTTTTAGTAGAGTTGGGGGTGCCACCATGTTGGCCAGGCTGGTCTTGAACTCCCAGCCTCAAGTGATGGGCCCACCTCAGCCTCCCAAAGTGCTGGGATTACAGGCATGAGCCACTGTGCCTGGCCTTTGAGTTCCTTTTCTGAGGCAAAGTAGGGCAACGTGAAGATATGATAGGGAAACTGAGGGCAGAGGTGAAATTTCAGAATAATTGCTGGGGGAAGAAGTGGACATCTCTAAATCTGGGGCCTCAAAGCTTGTCTGCTTCTAAGAACTGTCTACCCTCCCATGCCGTCTACCCAGATGCAGTTGGATCACCATGTTCCAATTTTCTCTGCATACAATATAAACACTTTATTTAAGAGCAACAGATATTCCATGTGGGCCAAGTGGTTGACCTATCCAAGACCAAGCAGCAGGTTCCATGTAGCCTGCAAGCCTCTAGCCCTGACCCCAATAGGGTGAGCACATCTCCCTCCCACCTGGCCTTTCATGTTCTTGATTATGGAGTAGCTCAGGAAGTCCATGAATTCCACATGCACCTGTGTGCACTGTCCCTGCTAGTGAGTCCTGCCCAGAACCTTGGTATCACTGGCCAGCTTAATAGGCTGTACATGGCTTGTGTTCATGGTGGCAGCACAGCTGTAGTCGGGCAGAGATGCTGTGTTAGAAATTGACTTACCCTTCTGATCATAGATGTTTGGTTCATCAGTGGGTACCTGATCCAAACTTAGCCAATCCTATTTTCTTGCCGCCAATCAGGGTTTATTCTGCACTAACTAGAGTCCCTACCCAGGAAAAAGTAGAAGTGAAAATAAATCATCTCTCTTCTTGTGTAAAAATTGTAAGACATAAAGATGGAGGATGTTGGTGACTGGAAGGTCTTAGGTGGAAGGTCTTAGGAGGATCAATATATAAAACCCCTGCTATATCTATTGATTGATACTAATACATTTCACATTAATATATATTATAATAACACATATTAATATATATCCAAGCTCTGAACCAACTGAGAGATAGATGCAGGACTCAGACCACTGGAGATCAAGATGTCCATTGGTCATCTTGTTCATTGGTCCATTAATAAATACCAACAAGCCTGGAGATGGTAGCAGAGAATATGATATGTGGACCTACTTATGTTCCACCCCTGAGTTAAAGAGAATTACTCACCCGGTCATAGGCACAGCTGCACTCGTGCTGGCTCTCCCAGTAGGGACCTGACTCTTTAAAACTCACTGCATGGGCTGGGTGCGGTGGTTCACATCTGTAATCCCAACACTTTGGGAGGCCGAGGCGGGTGGATCACCTGAGGTCAGGAGTTCGAGACCAGCCTGGCTAACATGGTGAAATCCCGTCTCTACTAAAAATACAAAAATTAGCCAGGCGTGGTGGTGGGTGCCTGTAATCCCAGCTACTCAGGAGGCTCAGGCAGGAGAATCACTTGAACCTGAGAGGTGGAGGGTGCAGTGAGCCGAGATCACACCATTGCACTCCAGCCTGGACAACAAGAGCGAAACCCTGTCTCAAACAAACAAACAAACAAACCAGAACAAAAAAAAACAAAAACAAATACTCATTTCCCAAACAGAGAGAAGGAAGGATGCATCTCAGTCACATATATTCCATCTCTTTCTCCAAACTCACAGATCAGCCAGATCACTCCTTCCCTGGGGAGAGGTTGAGGTATAGGGCTGCAGAGAAAGCAGAGGGTGGGCCTTGATACAAGTGCCTGCACTTGGAAATAGGGGGAAAAGGGGGAAGAGTCCCCTCTGCCCAACCTTGGTACTTTCTTACCATGTGAACCGGAGAAGCAGATGAAACTGTAGAGACAGGGAAATAGACAGAGAGAGAAACAAAGCAAATGAGAGATGTAGAGAAAGTCCTGATAGCATTTGAGTCTCTGGTTCCAGTTGTTCCTCCTGCCTGTGGATTTTTTTCCATTTTACTATGTTCCATGAAAATTATAACAAAATCATCAGGCTCAGGTCTTGGCTATGTAACATATGGTGATCATATTTTCAGTGCATTTTTCTCCCAGCCATCACCAAATTGGACCATCATCAGAGCCACAGTATTGTATATTAGAGACTGTCATAGCCTGGGTTCCCCTTAAAGGAGAGCCTGAAACAAATACTGTACTTAACTTGAAGTACTTTACTGAGGAGTGTGATTCAGGAAGGAGGAATGACGGGGGAGAGCTAATACAAAGATGTACTCCTGTTTGCTTACTCCCTCTCACTGGACTGCTGGACTGCCTTGTGAAACTCAGGGCTGCCCAACCAGGGAGAAAGTGGAAAAAGCATTTATCTCATCAAGGGTTTGGCCCTGCCTTTGCAGATTGTTGCAGCCCTCAGTGTCCACAGAGAAGCCCAGGCTGGAGCACCGGAGACGGCCATATGCAAAGATGCCAGGCACTGTCTGATTGTGATTGCAGGAAACTGGAGCCCACACAGAACTGGTTGCCGCACTAGGAGCTGGAATAAAAGACAGGTGAGGCTGGGAGGATTTCAACAGGTACCCAAGAAACATCACACACAGAGACCTTCATGATGAAACTGGTTCAACTGACTCATAAAGAAGTAATACATTTGTCTCTTTTAAAAATATACTACACATTTTTGTTTGGAGAGTTAATCGAAAAAAAACCCAACACTTTTCTCACTCAGTTTTAAACAAGCTCTTTGCAGAGAGGCTAAAATAAAATCATTTGTAGATTATTGTTGTAAATACCTTGGCTTTAGTTGTCTTTAATGATATATCAGGCTTCCTCTCCGTTCTTCCCACCAGCTCTGCCCTAACGAGTTAAGCAAAGCCTTAAGTCATTCCACATTTACAAAACAGGAGGAGTGTATCTGATAACAAACAAAAAACCAAAAGGATTAATATAAGATCCCTGCCCTTGACACAATTGATTAATTCTATAAAATGACTAATAATATAACCAGTAGACTGCCATGTAAGACCTTCCCTCAGTCTAATGAGGGCCCAAAAGAAAACACATAAAGGAGATGTCATGGTTGGAATGTGGAGTATTTAGGATTGATCCTAGACATTCCTCCAGCAGCTTCAGCACCACAGCAATTGTGGATTCTTGCTTAAATAATGTTCCCTTTTGCTCCACTAGATGTTATTGGTTTCCTAATATTGTTCACCTTTGGATAGACTTCCCTTCCCTTCCCCCTTTGGATAAGCAACAATTTTTAACCAATCCTTGTATTAAATTCTCTGTGTTTGAAATACTTAGAATGTTTTTTGTTTTCTGGAATGAACACTGATAATACATATACACAGGGGTTTGTGTGTGTGTGTGCATGGGTGTATGTGTTTACGTAAGTGTATCTTATCCAGCTACTGTGTATCCTTTCCTTTTTGCATTGGTGATATCAGAGTGTTCATATTATCCTGTCTCTCAATTTTTTTCAGTTAATAGTACATTTTGGAAATCTTTCCATATCAGTTCATATGAGCTAGCTTCCTCATTGATTCTAAGGGATGCAAAGTATTTACCTGGTTGGATATCCCATCATTTATGTAACCAGGACTCCACTGGTGACCATTCAATTGTTTCTAAGTTTTTTGCTATTACCAACAACACTGCAATGAACAGCTTTGCACATATATGTTTGCATACTTGTTCAAGTAGATTTCTAGAATGACACCAGGTTTCTGGCTTGCTCCAGTTTTAAAAACTGTATTCAAGAAGCCCCTGGTTTGTGGCCTCCTTCTGGTAATTGGGTCACAGATTTGGCTTTTCCATGCAGGAGTTCTTGTCTTTTGTTTATCAGTACTCCAATCCCTGAAGAACTGAGACTTGGCTTTGCTCTTGTTAGTTTCTTACCAGAGTCTAAAATCCTGTATCTGAACCTCCTTCCAAGTACCCTGCTTTCTACTTTGCCACCTCTTAACAGACTTCCCTGATGTCTGCTTCCATATTGGAATATTTCTGTACCTAAATTCCAATTTCCATGCTTTACATATTGGATACCTGTTAATAAATACTGAATCTCATTGATACCATCTATATCAACTTCAATTTGTTGCCTACATTTCTGGATAGCACTTTATCTGCTGAATTGGATTGCTTGTATCTGTAGATGAACTTCTTGAAAACAGACAGAATTGCATATTATTCTTCTTTGCAGCCTTACGGACCCTGTCTTATGATAGGGGCTTGCATCTTGCCATGAAGTACTTGTGCATCTGGGAATTATCAAAGATTAGGGGACGTAGACCTTGTGCATGCAGAATATACTTTAATTAGAAAATGGAATTAAGCATTAGGATAGAAAAAGGAAGTAAAGGGGAGTGCAGAGATAGAGTTTCTGCAGTTCTGAAGATCAAGTAGATGAAATTCGTGATATTTGCATCCTGCTTTCTAGTACCAGAGCCAGAGGAAAGGGAGAGCTTGAATGATGTGGAGGATGGAGTATAGGAGGGTCTGAGGTTTGGTATGAAGCTACCAGGAAGGTTATTATAGCCTCTTGGTACTTTGAGATACTGAGGTTGGCTCCTGTTCCTCATGCCAGTAACTCCAGTGACACAGTCACATGCCTCTGGAACAGAACAGGAGGCATTCACAAGCATCTCACTGAAACTTCAGAGGAAGGAAATCCTTAAAAGTATCTATTTTGCAAAAAGTGGTAAATGCAAAAAGCAGACCGCCAGTTGTCGCCAATGTGATATATAGAACGTCATTGTTCCTATCGTTACATGGTAAACTGCTTGTATTATTTAAAGGTATAAAAATATCTATGAGGACTTTCATACATTAATTCCCAATTTCAGTCCTCATCATCTTAGTTTTTTTTCCATAAAATTGTAAAGTTGCTAACTGAAAATTCTCCTGCCTGTAGTTTTTCAGGGATCTCTAATTCCTATAGGCAGAAGGGACTGATAAACACAGGAATTCTGCCAGGGGAAGGCAATGGCATTTTCTGGTGCAGTAATGCCTGAGATGCATCTTGAACATGAAGAGTGGAGAGTTTGTCCATCTGACATCTGATCAGATAAGAGGGAATACTCCAGGCAAGGAAATGTCATGAACAAAGCTATCTGTGCAAGACCAAGAGAGCAACTAAGTTCAGAAACTGCACATAGATAAGTATTGTTGAAATGTAAAATAGAAGGGGCAGTATATTCATTATCTATATTTGTATAACAAATTACCACATATTTAGTGACTTAAAACAACACAGTTTCTGTGACTCAGGAGCCTGGCATGTTTTAACTGGGTCCTCCATTGAGGGTCTCATAAGGCTAAAATCAAGATATTGGCATCCTTTCTTGGAGCCTCAGCTAGGGAGAAATCTGTTTCCAAGCACCATTGGTTGTTGGCAGTTGTAGGACTTGTGGTTGTAGGACTGAGGTCTTGTTTTCTTGCTGGCTCTCAGCAGGGAACTACTCCCAGCTCAGAGAGGTCACTCTCAGGTCCTTGCCATGTGGCTCCCTCCAGTTCAGCAATAGAAAAGAGTCCTTTCAGTGGATCCCTCTCTCAGTTTGAATCTCTTTGACTTCTGCAACCAGCAGGAGAAAACTCTCTGGTTTTAAGAGGCCCATGTGATTAGGTTAGGCTAACCAGGATAATCTTCCTTTCTTACCGCCAACTGATGAGCAAACTTAATTCCACATGCCATCTTAGAATTCTGCCTATCATAGGCAGACTTTTGGATAATGATGCTGAACAAGGAACAGTTTTGGATGCCTCGTTTTGAATAGATGTTGACACTTAATGGATATCTACAAGAAAGAAAACTATATGTTAAAGGACTAAAAACTACATAAAATGAAGTCTGTTACTAAAGCAAAACTGAAATGTTTTACCTCAAGCAAAGGAGACACATTCAAATTTTGAAAGTGACAAAGAGGATGGATTTGATTTATCTGTGTAGCAGCTGATGGTGAGCGGAAGTCACAAGTAGAGCCAGTACAGTGCAATACAGAGAAGAATTTTAATTCTCCACATTCTTTGTGTTTTTTTTTTTTTTAATATTAATTCTTGAACCTCACCCAGATCTGTGGATCCAGAATCTCTGGGAGTAGAGCAGGTGGTCTTTAATGTAGAGTCAAAACTGCCTCTTCTCTTCATCCCTCCTCCTGTTTATTATGTAGTCAACCTACCACCACCACTGCCATCGCCTTCATTACCACTGCTTTGTTATTATGGGTTTCTCTTAAAGGGAACTCAAATCACAACTCAGGCAAACTTTATAAAGTCCCTTTGAAGTAAGTTGATATAAAATATTATATGGATATAAAAAGATAAAGTGACTAGGGCTACTATTTTGTTTACCCACTGAAACAGGAGATTGTAGACTCATGCTACAACAGGAATGAACCTTGAAGACATTATGCTAAGTGAAATGAGCCAGTCAAAAAAGGGCAAATATTGTATAATTCCATTTATATGAAGTACCTAGAGTAGTCAAATTCACAGATACAGAAAGCAGAAATGGTGGCTGCCAGGGCCTGGGAGAAGGGAGAAGTGGAGTTGTTGTTTAATGGGTGAAGAGTTATAGTTTTGCAAGATGAAAAGTTCTGGAGGTGGATGTTGGTGATGGTTGCACAATAATATGAATGTGTTTAATTCCTTTGACACAATACACTTAAACATGGTTAAGACGGTCAATTTTATGTTAAGTATATCTTACCACAATTAAAACCATTTTTAAAAGGGAGATTGTATCGATGTAAAGGTATGAGAGTTCCCTAGCAAGTTTCTTTCCTTGGAGAGTCCTACTGTGTCCTCATAGAGTTAAAGCACTTTCACAGAAAAAAATTTCTCAACTCAATGATTTTAAGAACTCAGAGCTTCAGCCATAGACCACATGCTGGAAATGAGCCTAGCTTTTAGAATACAACATATTTTAATAAATGTGTTTATTTTATTTCATTTGTTTGGTATAGGTTATTAAACAACCACTTCACTAGAATGTGATACAGAAAGAAAACACAATCACCAGGACTTGTTTTCAACAGGCAAGTCTTCACGGAGTGATAATAGGTTATCTGTAATAGAATCCTTTCATCCCCTAAAATAAATGTCCAAATAAATTAATATCAATATCAGAATGCCAAATTCCATCTACCTCCATGTTCATGTGTAGGCCCTGGGTTTGCCTTGTTCTACATATAGAATGTGGCAAGAGCTGAATGTCAAACATCATCGGAATCCAGTACTGTTGCACCTATGATGCTGTGATTTTTTCACTTCTAGAAGAGCCTCTGTGTTATAGTCTATTTCTAAACTGTAGATTCATCTCTTCTTTTTCTAAACCCTATTCCTTAAATTCTCATATGTAATGATAGTTTTGAAGATTTTGATCTCCAAAGCAACTTTTAAAATTGATATGAGCATAGTATTTGAGGTTTCATTCTTCCAGAAGCCATCAAATTATACATATAGAGATTCCCTTTACTCTGCTTCCCACATTCATCTTTACAACACTCTGAAAGGTTTTTCAGTCAAGAATCTCATTTCACTGGGTTACATGTGCTCTACAATAACCTCTGTTTTTTGTTTTTGTTTTTTTTTTAATAACACTAACAAGCCGGGCGCGGTGGCTCAAGCCTGTAATCCCAGCACTTTGGGAGGCCGAGATGGGCGGATCACGAGGTCAGGAGATCGAGACCATCCTGGCTAATATGGTGAAACCCCGTCTCTACTAAAAAACACAAAAAACTAGCCGGGCGTGGCGGCGGGCGCCTGTAGTCCCAGCTACTTGGGAGGCTGAGGCAGGAGAATGGCGTAAACCCGGGGGCAGGAGCTTGCAGTGAGCCGAGATCCTGCCACTGCACTCCAGCCTGGGCGACAGAGCGAGACTCCATCTCAAAAAAAAAAAAAAAAAAAAAAAAACACTAACAAAATAGCACCAGTATTTTTTTTTTTTTTTCAAATCATGAGCAGATCCAAGAATGACATAAGTAAAATTTTGCACTCTTCCCTGGGGAATGGACAGATCTAAAATATCTATTAAAAGTAAATAAAAAGTTTCCATAAGATCCAATACATATATAAACGATGACACTTGTTTGTTTCTGAGGCAGGCATTTAGAGACATATATTTTCTGATAATTATGTAGGCTCATGTCTAATCCTGCTGTAGCTGTAGAAGCTACTGATTATCCACCCTTAAGTCAGAAAGACTGCCCATCTACGAGTGAAGTATGATATTGTGGTTAATTGCAAAATGCTAACAGCACTACCAGAGGCCCAATTTGTCACCACCCACAGGTCTACCTTGTGGGTTTCCAGGCCACAGTCTGCACTGCTTCTCCAACATTATTGTGAGGCTGGCCATATTTGGCTGTTATCTCTGTTGGGTGTTTCATCACCATGACTCTGCATGTGTCTGTGTGGACATGATAGAAAATTAGTCCAGGCATGAGGCACTTGAGAATGTTCTGCTCATTGACCACAAATTTTAACGAAGCATATAATCTGAACTTGGGTTCCGTTCAATTATTTGACTCCTCAGAATTGCTTACCTTTGTGAAGGTTGTTAGCAGTTACAATTCAATAGGTTTTTTTTTCGTATTTTTTTCCTCCTTGGTTGCATATCTAAGATATTGATTTCATTTTAGTTCTTATTGGTAACCATAATATTATAGTCTAGTTATTTCCTGCCTGGTTATGGAATGCTTTTTTTTTTTTTTTAACAAAATTCTTCTTTTTAATACTTTCTATATGCTACTAAGTTTAACTCTTTAAATGATATTATTTTTCCTTAGATATGTTTCTGTTTTAAGAAACCAAACTGTTACTTATTTCAAAAAATTCTGCCATATATTAAACTAAAACATTTTTTCTTAATCTATATGAATAAGAAATTATATTATGATCTTATAAAAGGGAAAGTGTTTCTATTAATGAATTTCAAAGGTAAAAGGAACCATTTGGAAGCATGTTAAACTGCTGGCATGGCATCATGTGTATTATGTTATCAACAGTTCATGCTTGACAACTCAACCTGATAAGCTTGGTTGGATAACACAGCTAGTTTAACGTAAGAAATAGAGTAGGTCGGCCAGGTATGGTGGCTCATGCTTGTGATCCCAGCACTTTGGGAGGCCGAGGTGGGTGGATCACGAGGTCAGGAGTTCAAGACGAGCCTCACCAACATGGTGAAGCCCCATCTCTACTAAAAATACAAAAATTAGCCGGGTGTGGTGGCGCGTGCCTGTAGCCCCAGCTACTTGGGAGGCTGAGGCAGAAGAATTGCTTGAACCCGGGAGGTGAAGGTTGCAGTGAGCCAAGATCTGCACTCCAGCCTGGGCAACAGAGCAAGACTCCATCTTAAAAAAAAAAAAAAAGAAAGAGAAAGAAATAGAGTAATTCAACCTTTCCCAAAATAAATGCCATAGAACCCCAGTTCCATAAGACATTCATAGGCATTATGCCTCACAATGTTCTTTTATTCAAAAAATTTGGGAAGTAGTGAGTTAAAAGTAAACAAGTTCATTTATAGTATGACTTTTAAGAACCTTTCATGCCAATGTGCACTGTGGAGCTCTAAGAGTCAGATATAGCATGCAACATCTCCAGTGTGTGTGTGTGTGTTTCAGAAAATCTGATAGGACTGGTACTCTTTAAAACACACTTGGAGAAATACTGAAATACCAGAGGAACTCTTGACCTAGAGAATAGTCTGACATGGTATAAATTAGTTGATGCAATTTCCTAAAATTTTTTAGTGGCTTTCTAGAGGTCATGCTAAAAATCTTTGTAAAAAGTCTTGAGGTCCTAAACTGTCCGTTTAACTAGATAGCTTCATGTCATTATTTATTTATTTATTTATTTATTTATTTATTTATTTCTTAGAGACAGGGTCTTGCTCTATTGTCCTGGAGTGCAACAGGCTGGAGTGGAGTGTTGTGATCATAGCTCACCGCAACCTCAAACTCCTGGCCTCAAGCAATCCTCCCATCTTGGCCTCCTAAAACACTAGGATTACAGGCATAAGCCACCACGCCTGGCCTTCACGCCACTATTTAGATAAAGGCAGGGTCTCGCTCTATTGACCTGGAGTGCAACAGGCTGGAGTGGAGTGGCGTGATCATAGCTCACTACAATCTCAAACTCCTAGCCTCAAGCAATCCTCCCACCTTGGCCTCCCAAAGTACTAGGATTACAGGTATGAGCCACCACACCTGGCCTTCATGCCATTATTTAGATAAAGGCAGGTGAGACATGAAGATGTGTAGCTCATTTTGGGGTGGGGACACCCTAAAAGTCTATTAGTCAGACTTCATGCTGTTTGCAGCTGGGAAACCTTCCTGTCTGTATCAACATTCTGTCTTGCTTGAGAAAAGGCCACTGTGGAAACAACACACCTGTGTAGCAGGTAGACTGAAATCAGATGTGTCTAAACATTTTTTTGGCAAAACAGTGGGATGAACTTTCCAGAAGCACATTTTTCTGAGCCCTGAAAAGCCTCTTGGGGAAAACTCATTCTGGAGAAAGCAGATGCTAGACATTACAAGAGCTGGACTCAGTAAGAAAATGTTGGTAGTTGGATGAGGAGGGGATGTTATGGAAACAACATCGATATCAATCTGAAATGTCAAGTCCTAATATTCAGATTTGTTTCCTGACCCAGACAGAACCCACTGGACTTGTATTGGGTAATTGGGAAGAGGAGGTCTGTAAAGGAAATATTAAAGGAGATACTTAACTTTGTATAACTCACAGGACTAGGTCGGCTTTCCGCCTCCTCTAAGAGTGTTACACATAAGAAGCCCCTGCTTTGTAACAGAACGGTACAAACTTTTGGTACCTCAAAATCTCTGTGCATCAGCTGTCTTGGGAGGTGTTGAAGCCCCAGGAAGCTGGTGGATGCCAAGTGGGAGGTGGTGGTACCCAGTGGAGAAAGGTTAGCGAGGGCATAAAAGATGTTCTCTAAGGACTCCCAGAAGTATCTGAAGGAACCTTTGCAGGGGAACTCATAGGTAGGCTCGTTGGGGCAGAAGTTCATTTATGCAAAGGAGTTGGGTAACTGCTATTAACATAACCCCATCGATACCCACAGGCCTATGGCAATTTATGACACAGAATGTGCAGAACTGTTAGCCACACACTCAGCTTTTGCCCTTTCATACCAGCGTCCTCTGGGAAGGGATCTTCAGGGCTAAGAGCTAAAACACTTAGCTGGACTAGTGACAGAACTTCAGAAGTCATCTTCCACTCTCGTGTACATTCTCTATACTTTCTGTCTGCAGCATAGGGCACAGGCTGTATGTGCCATCTCAGGCAGCATCTTTGATTCTAGAATTTTAAGAGGAAATAGAGTAAGGCCAAAGAGGGTGGGATTTCGATGTTGGCTGTTTAGAGCTGGCCACAGGCTTAGGAAGACATACACTGCCTGTGAAGGTATCTGTGTTCTCCAGTCCAGTGCAACAGGATACAAAAGCAGATAAAGATGCAAGAAGGAAACTCTAGGAGAGTGTGTGTTTGGCTAGAATAACTCCATGCATTTTATTTCTTGTAAACCATGTAACAGCAATAAGCAATAGACAGGATTCAGATTTACCTAATCTAAATTATTGGGGAAACAATAATATAAACTCAGAATCTAAAGGGAGAAAAACTGCAATTGATTTCTCCCTCCTTCTGGTCCCTCCTCCTATCTGCCCCCACTCCACACACACACAGAAGCCATTCCTGAGCATTCCTCTGCCTAACTCAGGAGATGAGATTCTTTAAAAGGAGGGAGGGGGACAGACTTTGTGAGGAAGACCAAGAGCTATAAAGAGAAGCCCAGGGCCTTGAGACTCTTGGTCCTGCATTTGGCAGCTGCCTAAATGTGGGTAAGTCACCCTGTCTTTAATTCTTTGTTCCCTCATTTGCAAAATGCTGCACTATCTACTTCATAAGGATATTGTGAGGAACAAATAAGATATATGCACAATAGAACACTTTGTAAACAGTGAAGTGCTGCGTGGATGTTCATTGCCTGTGTTAGATGTGCAGAGTATGGTAGCATCTGAGCAGAGCGTAAAGAAGAGGCCAGAATTTGGAGTACTGCTACGTGATTTGGGCAGGTATCATGATCAGAAAGACCACGGCTGAGGTCAGAGAAATGCTGAGGATTGGAAGGATGAGCTGGATATTGAGACTCAGGAAGGCTAGACATTGAGTGCAGGGCAGGGATCTCTTAAGCAGGGTGGAATCAATCATATTTTTATTCCGCAAAGAATGTATTGGTTAAAGAGAGAACAAATATTGTACAATTTCACATATATGAGCTACCGAGACTAGGCAAATTAATTGAGACAGAAAGTGGCATAGCGGTTACCAGGGGCTGGAGTGAGGGGGAAATGGAAAGTTAATGTTTAATGGATACAGAGTTTCTGTCTGGGACAATGAAAACTCTGGAAATGGATAGTGGTGATGATCATGCAACATTGTGAGTGTACTTATGACACTGAATTATACACTTAACAATGGTTAAAATGGTGAATTTTATGTGACGCATTTTTTTGTTTTTTTTAACAGAGTCTTGCTCTGTTGCCCAGGCTGGAGTGCGGCGGCGCAATCTCTGCTCACTGCAACCTCTGCCTCCCAGGTTCAAGCAATTCTCCTGCCTCAGCCTCTCGAGTAGCTGGGACTACAGGTGCACGCCGCCAGACCTGGCTAATTTTTTTGTATTTTAGTAGAGATGGGGTTTCACCATGTTGCCCAGGCTGGGTGTGAACTGCTGAGCTCAGGCAGTCTGCCCACCTCAGCCTCCCAAAGTGCTGGGATTACAGGCATGAGCCACTGCGCCTGGCCCATATTTTAAGACCCCTCAGAAATACTTGTTCAGAACTCAACATTTCAAAATGTCTAACATGTAAAAGCAATAATAATATGATAGCTATGAGCCAGGGCTGTGGAAATACACAGAATTGGGTCCAGGGCCTTCCATCTTCTAGCTATGTGAAGAACCTTATCAAAGCTGCATAGGCTGGCTGTGGTGGCTCACACCTGTAATCCCAGCACTTTGAGAAGCTGAGGTGGGTGGATTGCTTGAGCCTGGGCAACATTGCAAGACCCTGTCTCTACAAAAGAAAAATACAAAAAAAATAGCTGGGTGTGGTGGCATGCACCTGTAGTCCTAGCTACTTGACAAGCTGAGCTGAAAGCATCGTTTGAGCCAGGGAGGTTGAGGCTGCAGTGAGCTGTGATCACACCAATGCACTCCAGCCTGGATGACAGAGCGAGACGCTGTATCAAAATAAAAATAAAAATAAACTTTAAAAGCTGCATGTTAATGTCTGTAAAATGGATATACAAACAGATCCTGGCTCCTAAGTAATTTGAGGGTTAACATAATGTAGCAGAATCCCTAAAACATAGTAAGTACTCAATAAAAATTCACTGGTAGCAACAATTGTAGTGAATAGAAGACCCTGTTCACACTTACGTGCTGTGTGTAGGCAGAAAAGGCTCACAAGTCTGAGCTTGCCCCAGATGAAAAGGTAGAGTTGAAAATACGCAATTGCTCCTGACTAAAGTGGGAGCAGAGGACATAAGCTACCCAGGATGCTCTTGGAGAAGAGAATAAATAGAGAAGATGGTTGAGGCTTGCAGCTGAGAGTCAAGGATAATAGAGAGTGGTTTGCTTCTAAGTAGGGGATTCAAGTGACTAAAAGAAGACAAGGAGGACCTCTTCGTCCTGTTTCTTCCAATATTTCACTTTGGGTGCTTTTAAATATTTTATGGAAGTAAAAAGGAGGGAGGAGGAGAGGGATAGAGGGAAGCTTCCTGTCTTAGTCTATTTGCTGACACACACACAGGACCTTCTCATACATCTGATGACATTTACCAGCTCTACTGACAGCTCTGGCAGGAGGGTGGGCTTCTCTCTACTTGAATGGAGCTCCCCGGAGAGCACATGTAGGACACAAAACCCTTTATTCTGCTTCAGGGGGTAACTGGAGCTGATGAGGAGAAGTTAGATTGGAAAATGGAAATGAAGTTAGTCATTTAAGTATTTAAAAAATGTTTCTGCCCAGAAATAAAATGAAATCTGGGTTTTTCAGTCCACTAAATGATAGCTTTCCTTTTTCCTTTAGCAGATTTCTATGTCTAGAATTCACATATGATCACTGATTTTAAAAGACACATTTTACTTGCCACATAGAAATGAGAAGAAGCACCCTTCTCCCAACCCTCTCCTCAGAGCTGCAGCCACTATGTCTTCCCCAGTCAATGGGGTGGCTCTGTTGGCCCTTTTGATGAATGGCCAACCTATTTTTCCAAAGTAGTTGTACCATTTTGCATTTCTACCAGAGAGGTAAGAAAGTCCTAATTTCTCCACATTCTAGCCAAGACTTGTTACTGTCTTTTTTTTTTTTTTTTTTTTTTTGAGATGGAGTTTCACTCTTATTGCCCAGGCTGGAATACAGTGGCATGATCTCCACTCACTGCAACCTCCACCTCCCAGATTCAAGTGATTCTCCTGCCTCAGCCTCCTGAGTAGTGCCCGCCACCACACCCAGCTAATTTTTTCTATTTTTAGTAGGGACAGAGTTTCACCAAGTTGGGCAGGCTGGTCTCAAACTCCTGACCTCAGGTGATTCGCCCGCCTTGTCCTCCCAAAGTGCTGGGATTACAGGCGTGAGCCACCACACCCGGCCTGTCATCTTTTTTATTATAGGCATTCTACTAATGTGAAGTGGTATCTCCATATGGCTTTGATTTACATTTCCCTAATGACTAACGATGTTGAGTGTCTTTTTATATGTTTATTGATCTTTGCAGGTCTCTCTCTTTTTTTTTTTTTTTGAGAAAAGTCAATTAAAGTTTTTTGCCCATTTTTAAATTGGTTTTTTTTTTTTAACCTTAAGTTGTAAGAACTCTTCCTATATTCCGGATGCAAGTATCTTAGTGGACATAGGATTTATAAATATATTCTCCCATTCTGTTGGTTGTCTTTTCACTGTCTTACAGGTATCTTTTAATGCAGGAATTGAGTATAACTTTACACATAACATTTAAGAGTATCATCATTCATGAATTAGGTGAGGTGGAGAAAAAGTTGAAAGCCATAAAAAATGGCTGATGAGAGTGTCAATGTTTAACCTGGAAAGGAGAAAAGTAAGGAGAGATGTACCTCGATATTTAAATATAAAGCGCTCCCATGCAGAACAGAGCAGGCGTGATATGAGTGACTCCAAAAGGGAAAACTGGTACCAAATCAAAGTTCTAGAGCAGATTTGGATTCAAATTAAGTGATTTTCTTAATCTTAGAGTTTGTTTGTTTGTTTGTTTTTAACTAAAGTGAGCTTTCATAAGAGCTGTCTACGATAGAAGCATTCAAGCAAAAACTAAATGCGAAAACCAAATTATATATCTCAACAATGCGGCTGGAGAGAATCTACACTCTATAGGAAGTTAACCTAGACAATCTCCTAATTTTCCTTCTGTCTAAATTCTCTTTCTTTTTTTTTTTTTTTTTTTTTTTTTTCTTGAGATGGAGTCTCCCTCTGTTGCCCAGGCTGGAGTGCAGTGGTATGATCTCTTCTCACTACAACCTCCACCTGCTGGGTTCAAGCAATTCTCCTGATTCAGCCTCCTGAGTAGCTGGAATTACAGGCTCCTGTCACCATGCCTGGCTAACTGTTGTATTTTTAGAGACGGGATTTTACCCTGTTGGCCAGGCTGGTCTCGAACTCCTGACCTCAAGTGATCCACCCGCCTCGGCCTCCCAAAGAGCTGGGATTACAGGCATGAGCCACTATGCCTGGCCCTTCTGTCTAAACTCTATGCTTCTATTACATTACACATTTTCAAAAAAGATAGCGTTGGTCAATATAAAAGGTTTTTTTTTTTCACTTAAGCTGTGAGAATTTTGAATAGTCAGGTTAAGTTATATTAAAAAGTAACTACTTCTAGGGAAAAAATATTGGTAGAAACCATTCTAGAAAAACTGCTCTAAACTAAGAAAGCATAAAGGTTTTAGTATCCCAGTAAAAACAGTGTTACATAATAGTGAAGCATTTCATAGTACAACTGTTCCTATCATGTGTTAATAAATGACTCAGACAAAAATAAACATGAATCTTGCCCATTTAACTTCAGTTTTGCTCTTCAGTTGTAGAGGTTAGATTCAAATATCTTCAAGAGCAATATTACTCCATTCCCCTTCTGTGGTTATGACAGGTAGAAGGAAATTGCTAAATTGTTCACACAGCATAACAGCCAGAGAATAAAATTTCTAGAAAACATTGGTTAAACTATTCCCTGGCCCGTGGTACAGAGAATAAAAGAAAAATTCCTTCAGACACAAAGTTTAATGTAAAGAGCTTGAAGCACAATAAAGGTCAGCAAAATCATCGTTCATTTCCCTTGGAAAACATACAAAGCCTAGAAATGAAGTCCAAGAGAAAATTGAACATGAAAAAGAAATCCAAGGATAATTATTCTTACTACTGTAAAGCTGGCTTAGCAATAACCACTCAGTCACTTGCCCACGGCAGCTGAGAATTTATACCAGATGAATGAATAATAAGGTATTTTGGCTGGGCATGGCAGCTCATGTGTGTAATCCCAGCACTTTGGGAGGCTGAGGCAGGTGGATCACCTGAGGTCAGGTGTTCAAGACCAGCCTGGCCAACATGGTGAAACTGCATCTCTACTAAAAATACAAAAAATTAGCCAGGCTTGGTGGCGGGCATCTGTAATCCCAGCTACTTGGGAGGCTGAGGCAGGAGAATTGCTTGAACTTGGGAGGCAGAGGTTGCAGTGAGCCTAGATTGCACCATTGCACTCCAGCCTGGATGACAGAGCGAGACTCTGTCTCAAAAATAAATAAATAAATAAAATACAAAATAAGGAATTCTGACTATTTTATTCTATGGGAAGCATTGACTAGTTGAAACAAAAGCAAAAATTGGCAAATGCTGTAAATTTATTTTCATTTTTGCATAAGAAATATCTGGGGACAGTAACAAATAAAAATTAAGGGACTCAATAAGAAAGAAAAGAAGATACAATTAGGAAAAACAAAAATCAAAAAACAAATGAGTGTGAGCTACTAAAGATCATTTCCATGGCTTAGAAGGAGATTCACCAGATATGTTAAAATGCACAACAAAAATAGAAACAGTAAGATGAAGTTAGAAAGAAAAGTTATCATAATCATGGAAAGTAATTAAAAATAACAGACAAATGCAGCAGTACTCATTACAAATTGATCAGAGGGGAAAAAAATTTTAAAAATACTTACGTGTAAGAAAATATTTGTTGTAGGAAATACTGATTTGGAAGAGAAAGCCCAGATAGTAGAAGATGAGTTACATGAGCCATAAAAGAGCACAGGCCAGGCCTGGTGGCTCATGCCTGTAATCCCAGCACTTTGGGAGACGAAGGTGGGCGAATCCTCTTGGAGTGACCACTCCCAACCTCTCTCCTTGTCTGCCTCCTTGTGGCAGGGTGTGTCATCAGTTGGTCCTCAGGGAAGCAGACGTAGGAAGTTGAGAGTGCAAAAGGTTTATTGGAGAATAAGACCTGTGGGAATAAAAGGGAGGAGCTGGGATTGGCTAGGAGAGCCATCTTACTGAGATGCAGACCTGACAGAGTCTCTTCTGTCCAGATCAAAGCTTGTCTTGAGAGGAGCCCACCTTTGGGCAGAAAGGGCTAGACCCTTGGACCACAGTCTTGCTTAGTCATGGGCTAAGGCTACCTAGAGAAGAGAAAGAATTGCATGACCTTGTCTCAAAAGCTGAGGTGGACCTGAAGAACTGAACAGTTGAAGGCTGTCAGCTACCCATATTCCTCGCAGCTAAGCAATGAGTATTCCTTGACTGCAGTTCTGAACACTGCACATTCCCATGTCTGCCACACAGTTCAATGCCTCCAGATATTCACTCCAAATCATCAGACACGCCTCAGCATCACTTTGCACCGCCATTTCAGCCAAACTGACCCCTGACCCAAAAGAAGAAAGTCTGAGGCCTGATTTGTGTATCCCCAAGTCTTCCCCCAGTACTGACCTCTCCCTCTCCCCTGTATGACTCGCCATGAGAATGTCCATGCCATTCAGAGGAAACCCTAATGCCACCCACAGAGGGTGCATGGCCTACAGCCCTCATAAAACAATTACACAAAATTCTAATACTGATATATTCCTCAAACATGAGTTGTTCTGTTTTGAGAAGTACCACATGTGGCATACCAACAGCTAATCCAAAGGGCAGTCTGCCAAACTCAGTAAAGATGCTTATCAGTCTCTTCTTTTCAAAGGGGTCATAACCTTGGAACCTAGTTGTATCCAGTGATGACTTATTAGATGTAAAAGGGCTTTGAGAGTCCCTTTCTATGTCAATGCGAGAAATTATCCATATAGTGCCAAATATTTATGGGTGTATGAAAACATTCTTGACTGAATTTCTCACTTTTCTTTTAAATAGAACTAACATGTACTTTCAAATAGTGAGTAATCAGCAGGAACAAGCCAAAGTTTAAAGAAGAGAGCATTTAAAGCACTTCCTGATTTTCTTCTTCATAGTGTATATGTTTAATATGGTTAGTACTGGGCTCAAACACAGATTTTTTTCCTCAAAAGTTAATTGTAAGACATTTGTTTGGAACTCAATCCATATTCCCATTGAAATAATGACACTTAACTTTTCTGGGTGAAGGTAAAGTTCAAGTACCTGGAACTGTTAGAAGTTACCTTTTCTTCTACTATAAAATATACTTAGAGATATAATGCATAGCAACACATTTTTAAGTAAATGGATTATTCACCTCCCTTCACAATACTATTCAACATGGTTACTTAAAGTATAAAAACGACCCAACAATGGAAGCAGAAGCTGTCACAAAGGAGAAGGGGACCAAGGGCTTGGAGGATGGATATGAAAAATAAGGCTGGATAGGTTTCCCTACTCCTCATTTTCAATTTTGATTTTTCTGTTTTTCACCATTTCTTAGTTTCTCCGGTCCCTCTGAATTGCCTTACAAACACACAACCAGGCTGGTGGACATGGTAGAAAGAGCAGTAATGGAAATTTCCCTGCTTTTTTCTCTTCCTCTTTCTTCGTTTCTTCCAGTTCCATCTCTCCTCTCCATTTTTCCCTCTGCTATTTCCCTCTCTCATCTCTCTCTCTTTTCTCTCAAATGCCTTTTCTATTCTTCCCTTAGCCATATGCCCCATCATTCCTTATGTGATATTGTTTTGGCCTTGAAATTCCTCCCCAGTTTCTTAAATTCCCTCCATCCCATGGCGGTTGCCTGGATTCAGACTGTCACCATCTCTCACCTGCAACCCAAATGTTTCTCTCTGCCTGTACCCTTTATGCTTCCCATCCATTCTCCATGCTATAAGTAAGACATATCTAATCATGTTACTCTCCTAATTGAGGACCCCAATATTTGGGGGGATTAAATTTAAATTCCCTTTATTTGGCTCCTATCTCCTCTTGAGCCTCATCTCTTTGCCAGCCCTCCATCCATTCCATCTGACTGATTCCTTCCTAGATTCTCAGCCTGGGTTGAGGTCTCCTTCAGCGTTCCCTCAGCATTTAGCTTTAACTTAGCATTTTTAGAAACTTTCTTCCATTTCTCCAGACTCTGAGCACCTTGAAAGTAGACACTAAGTCTTTTCATCTTGAAAGCAGACACTAAGTCTTTTTTCTGTAGCACAATTCTGCAGAATTAAAAAAGTCCACTCCCGTACCAGTTTTGGGCACAGTGACAAGTAGAGAGAGGCCCTGCTAGAACGAGGCAGGAACGGACCAGGAGTGATCAGGGGTAAGAAGCAAGAGCACATGTGAAAGAGATGTGCTGTTCTGGGTAGCAGAGGGTCTGCATTAGCATGAGGGAGAGGGATCCCAACTCAGGAAGAAAATTCTTAGCTGATGCAAGAGAGGGACATTTTTACAGCAGCACCGTTAGAGCTCAGGCAAGAGAAATGAGCTAAGCTGGGCACAACTACACAAGGAACTTTCTATACCCTTGTTTAATATATCACAACGTAAACAAAAACAAATACTGAAAATCAGTGTCATGGTTCTAATGCTTTAGTTTTGTGATCACCATTAAAAATGACTGCTAAATATATAATTTGCTTTAAAAAATCTTTGCAATTCAGTTTTTGTGAAGGAAACCTCATATAATATTTGGCTAATTTAAATATAGTTTATATATATAATATATACATAATATATGCATATATGATATATATATAATGTACATTCTGAAACAAACCCTGCTGAATAGTGATGAACAAGGAGTATAAATTAAGAATCCCTTTTACATTGGGAGGGCTGCCTTCAATCTACAAAGCTTTTCCTCCCAGCTAACCCAGCTAACCCAGAAGAACAGGGGTAGAGAAGAGGGAGACCACGCCGTTTTGAACACATTGTGTTTGGAAGACCTGTAGAAGAACCAGGTAGAGCTGCTAATTCAAGAGTTGGAAATACAAGACTAAGAGCAAAGAACTTGAACTTGGAGGTCTTCCTCTCAGAGAGGGCAACTGAAGCGGCAAGAGCAAGAGAAATGAAGTGGGAGGAGAGCAAAGACCAAATTTTGTCCTTAAAAATAACCCTTTCGACAAGAGCAACAAAATTAACCTCAGATCCCTGGTAACGCAAATACTTGCCTAAACATTTTTCTTCATTAGGAGTTGAAGGTGACCATGCATAAACTATGTCAGGCCACAGGGAAACACTACTTTACTAATTCTGAAGTGGATATTCTTCTTCTTCTTCTTCTTTTTTTTTCTATCCAAACAGGCTGACCCATGGTGGGGAAAAAACAGTAACAACAAAATCAATCAAGGCCTACAAAAATATGTAACTTAATATAGGCTTTAAAAAGAGAAAGTGTTCCATTTCATGCTTTAGTGCAATGAATATTTAATAAATTCAGCAAACAAAAAAAGTTTGTTCTTTCTTTTGGTGACAAGGAAAGCAGAAGATAAGGAAGAAAAAGGGAGGATATAGAAAGGGGAATAAAATGAGATAAAAGCTCCAGAGATAGATGGCCACAAGGAACTCAATATACAAATGGAAAAACAGAGAAACACAAAAGCAGAGTTCAGGGAAGTAGAAGGATGAAGCCTTGGCAGTTGACAGTGAGTTGTGAGAAGAGGCAGATGAGAAGAAAAATGCAGATGTTTTGAATCTCAGTAAAAGGTGGTGCCACTAACCCAGATAAGGAACACTAACCCCGAAGAACAGAGGTAGAGAAGAGGGAGACCACGCCGTTTTGAACATACCGTGTTTGAAAGACGCGTAGAAGAACCAGGTAGAGCTGCTAATTCAAGAATTGGAAATACAAGACTAAGAGCAAAGAACTCGAACTTGGAGGTCTTTAGAGATGACAACTAAAGCTGCAAGAGCAAGAGAAATGAAGTGGGAGGAGAGAAGAGAAAGAAGAAACTAAAAATGAATATCAAAGAATGACTACATTAAACTACTGCAATAACTTTTTTAGTGAAAGCAATGAGATCACATGTGCTGCATTATTTTACCATATTTTGGCTTGACATTTTGTGATACATTGATCTAAGTGTATATTTCTAATTTGATTTATGGCTACACTTTGTTTTAATAGTAAAGTATAAAGACCTGCAGAATCAAATGGAAGTGCATCATTGGTGGCACTTACTAAATAACAGTACTCAGGTTTCTATTATGTACATTGATTATGCAAAAGTTTTTGTTGAAACCCAGATGGTTAATTTCTGCTTTCCCTGATATCAATGACATGTCCTCGCAAATTAATTGGAAGGCATTGTATTTTAAAAATTTTAACAAATGGATTCAAAACCCACTGAAACTCTTCATTTGGAAGATTTTAAAATTAGTTGGAAAAAAAAAGTCTTTTTCTCAAGTTCTTTAGTTATGGAGATACGATGGTTTCAGTATGTGTCGTGTTTACATTGATTAGGCAACAAAACCACTTAACAATGGGAACCCTGCCAAATCTTCATTTTTAAAATGCTCTCTTCATAACTCAGTTTCTTTTGAAGAGTAATTAATCAATTGCTCACTCATTAGCTGACTTCTGTTCAGATCTAATTAGATTATTATTGTTTCTCCTCATAATGTGGCTAATGGCAGAGCTCTTACTAGAAAGTCAGTTCTTACCATTTCATATTCCCTTGGCTTGCATTATTGGTATCATCTTCAATCAGGAGCTTCTTTGCAGAGATATTTAAAAATCACTTGTTTTTTGTTTGAGGATTAGTTTATTTAAAACTAGAAATTTTAAGTCATAAATCCATGGAAACTGCAGTATGTGGCATTACGCTACAAGCAGGTGAATGAATGAGATCATAGAGGTCAACAAGGTCATTATGCAATGCTCAGTCTTCCCCCAGGACATCTTGTGTACCTGATGTGGCACAGACGGGATGGGAGCAACAATGTCATTCTATATATAAATATTAGTCAAGCCTTCCAAGTGGATTTCCAAATGTTAGGAAAATGTAATTTCTTTCTCATGTTAAGATTTTAAAAAATATAAATAGGATTTCAATTATATTCTTCCTGTACCCCAGCAGCTTGTCTTCCAGAACCCTGGAGAAGTGAGTCCTCACTTTGGAGACCATGACTTAAAAGCAGTAGTTCTTAAGCTTTAGAGTTTCTAAGAATCTCTCTGAGGTTATTTATTTATGTGTTTATTTATAGTTAGGTTTACTGAGAAATAACTTCTATATAGTAAAATTTACCTTTTGGGGTATATAGTTTCATGAGATTGGCCATTGTATGTGTAACCACCATCACAATCAATATTTAAAATATTTTCCTCACTCACCCCAAATCACCTTGTGATCTTTTGCATTCCATTCCCTCCTCCTAACTGCAGCCTCTGGCGATGTAATTTCTGTCCCTCCAGTTTTCATTTTTTAATTGAGATAAATTCAAAAAACATAAAATTGACCATTTTAACCAAATCATTTCAGTGGTTTTTAATATATTCACAATGTTGTGAAGCTATCACCTCTATCTAATTCCAGAAGATTTTCATCATCTGCAAAAGAAACCCTTTACCCACTAAAGCAGTTGAAAACTTTTACTTTAAAAGCTGGCTAAACATGTAAGCTTTGAAAAACTTGTTAAACAAACATGCAGATACCCAGAGATTCTGGTTCAGTAAGCACGAGATGAGGCTCTAGAATCTGCAACTTTAACAAATTCTCAGGTGTTCCTGATGCAGGTAGTCCCCAAATCACATTTTGAGAAACTCTCTTCTAAAGATAAAGCTGTTTTAATAGAGCACAATAAAGTCTAATTTTAGAAGAGACACACGTGGTCATTGGAGTGATTCCTTATAAATATAACCTAGATCTCCTTGAGACCTCGCCATCATCTTCTAGCAAAGGATGTCTCATTGACATTAATAACTACACATTTTTCTCTTAACCCTGCTGCCCATTCAGGACCCTGTCTCTTTGGCAAAAACTCTTTAGATGTTTCTGACCATCTGTGAGGGATGTATCACACCTCTTTGTCCCTGTCTTCTCATTACAAAGTCACTTGGAGACTCCTTTTAGTGTCACAACTCATGATGCCAATACCAAGAATGAATATCAAGAACATCAAAGTCCACAGAACGGTTGTGTCTTCCAGCTATCCCTGTCTTGAACTGGATTCCTTGAAAACAGACTTTGACTTGGAGAGCCGTGTGTAGAAGGTTATTTGGGGAGTGCTCCCAGGAGATACACCTGTCAGAAAGGAAGGAAAGAAGACAGACTGAGCACAGAGAGAGAGAGGCCAAGGGCCCAAGTAGTCCTGTAGCCAAATGAAGATGAATGGCCTTCCAGTGTCGTCCCCTATGGAGGCAAGCTGGCTGGGCCTTTGTATCCTTGCAGGAGCCAGTCATTGCCACAGGGTGTTCTCCAGAAGAGGGAACAGTTCCCTGTGGTGGAGGGCATTTTCCCATGAGGGACACAGCTCTGAGCCATCAGCAGTTGATATTCCCAGCATCTGAGGTATGGTGTTTAGGTCCTGAAGAGGCTACCTGAGCAGAATACTACAGTATCTACCACAGTCAACTCTGCACCGATCATATCCACGTACCTTTTCATAGTAAGTTTACTTTATCCCCAGGATTCTGGTTGGTCTTGTTTCCTATGGAACTTGGTTTTTTCTGTTTTTTTTTTTTTTTTTTTTTTTTTTTTCTTTTTGAGGTGGAGTCTTGCTCTGGCGCCCAGGCTGGATTGCAGTGGCACGATCTCGGCTCACTGCAACCTCCACCTACCGGGTTCAAGCGATTCTCCTGCCTCAGCCTCTCGAGTAGCTGGGATTACAGGCCCCCGTCCCATACCTGGGTAATTTTTGTATTTTTAGTAGAGAGAGAGCTTCACCTTGTTGCCTAGGCTGGTGTTGAACTCCTGACCTCAGGTGATTCACCCACCTTGGCCTCCCACAGTGCTGGGATTACAGGTGTGAGCCACCTTGCCCAGCCTCCTGTGGAACTTATAAGAGAAGGTAACTGGGAAGAGCTAAATTTAGCCCCTACTGCTGCAGTTGATTAGAGGCTGTAACTGATACTCAATATCCACCTCTTCCTTTACCCATTTTTGTAGATTCCCTTTAACCTCAGCTAGGACCTATGCTAGTCTAGGTGGCTTGTCTAGTATAGTGACCCAGAAGCTCATTCCTGTGGGGTTGGAGCCCTTGGCTACCATGATCCTGCAGCTTCTGTAGTTGTTGATTTACCATTAAAACCGAGCAACTGAGAAACAAGAGATGCTCCCATGGATTACCCATGCACCAAATATATTCTATGCCACCTCCAACGTGCAGCAGAAACTCTGACTCCTCCTGATGATCGGGGTCAATTACTCATCCACCTGAGGGGAGGATTTTGACAGAAGCTCTCATAACATTCCTCAAGCCAGTGGAACTTTAAGAGACTGTGCAGTGCCTTTAAGATGTTATAATGTGTAATTTGTTTACTACAAAAAAAGTTTATGTAAAAAAGAAATAATTTGGTGAAATATTTCTGAGCTGCCCTGT
This sequence comes from Piliocolobus tephrosceles, assembly GCF_002776525.5. Lineage (NCBI taxonomy): Eukaryota > Metazoa > Chordata > Mammalia > Primates > Cercopithecidae > Piliocolobus > Piliocolobus tephrosceles. The sequence goes on from NC_045455.1 coordinate 74,738,810, forward strand.
CGTGAAACCCCAAGCCTTTTCCATCAGAAACCAAAAGACTTCATTGACCTGAATCCTTGTCTAGCCACTCCCTGCCTCTTTTCTTTCACAGCCGAATCCTCAAAAAGTAGTCTCTAGCTGCATTTTCCAAATCATCTGAGGAATAATAGCGCCATGATATAAAAAAGCAATTTTATGGTAATTGCATTTGTGAATTTTTGTTATAAATAATAGTTAAGATTTGTTAATAGCTTACTGCAAATCATTATTATCTTATTTATTTTATTCAGGCATTCACTCATTCAACAAAGATTTACTGAGTTCCTACTGGGCACCAGTCACGGTGGTTGGTTCTGGGAATGTAGTGTAATACAACTACGAGAATGTAGTCCCTACCCTCATGGAGTTCATACTTCAGACTTTAGTGGAAAGACAGATATTAATCAAATAACCACACAAACAAATGTGAAATTGATGTGCTGCTTAATGCTGTAAAGGAGAAATAGATGCTCCTATAAGATAACTGGGAAATTGACTTAGTCAGAAAAGTCATGAACAACTTCCCTAAAGAAATGAATATTGGGCTGGAATTAGAATAATGAATAAGAGACATATATGTGCGTGTATATGTTTATATTCATGTACCAAAAATTTTCCACATTTGATTTTTTAATAAAACAATCCACAGATCAGGAATTTCAGCAAACTCTAAGCAGAACAAATACAAAGAAAAACATACCTAGTAACATTATGGCCAAAATTCTGAAAACCAAAGATAAAGAGAACAATCTTAAAAGCAACTAAAAGAAAAAAGACATTATCTCTCTCTCTCTCACACACACGCACAATTATATGAATAAATGTATTCCAGAATATAGTAGGATGACACCCTTTAAAGGGCTAAAAGAAAAAAAATTCAACTAGAATTCTCCATTCACTGAAAATGTTCTTCAGAAAGGAAGAAGGCATGAAAACATTTCAGCTATATAAGAATTGAGAGTCATTGCCAGCAGACTTGCTGTTTCATAAATGCTAAATGAAGTTCTTCATGCTGAAGGAAAATATTGCCAGATGGAAATTCAGATCTATAGGATGGAATGGTACATATTGAGAATGGTAAACATGTGGGTAAATATAAACAAATATTTTCATTTCTTAAAAATTTTAAGGGGTTGTATGCTGAATTGTGTGTGGCCAGTTTGGGACCCCCACTCCTTTTGGAGGCTGCATTTTCTGGAATCCTTTTCACCATGGTTCTAGGTTAGAATTAACCAAAATAAAAACTTGCCTGAGATCTGGAAAGCAGAAATAAAGCAGAAGCCATTACTCCTGAAAGGCTGTGATCAGACATGCTGTGTTAACTAGCAAGTTTCACTTTGTTCTCATTCTCCTGTTCTGTGTCCAGCTAATCTTCCCAACTGCTGGTCCTACTGACCAGTAATGACCCCAAATCCAGCACCAAGTTCTTGACTTGCCCACAGAGCATTAAAATGACTCTATTCAAGGCTGCAACCAGCTACCGTGTTTTCTGATATGTTGTACTATTTTTAGTTTTCATCTTAGCTGACTTCTGTTTGAGGTGTTTGATGATCCTGTTTTCCTGAAGATGATCTGCTTGACTCTTGGCTTTGTTGACACTATGATCTCCTGAGTTTTGCATCGCTCGCTGCTTTCTAGTCTCCTGAGTTCGTCTGCCTATCCTAACGTGTGCTCTCCAGGATTCTGTCCCAGGTTCTCTGCTCTCACTCCTGCACACTGCAGAGTGATCACACACTGAGGAAGTCAGAGTGTCTCCTTCATTAGTTCAACAAAATGAATTTGGAATTTTGCTAGCTACTGGGGTCGAGGGGGAGGGGGTGCGGTCCAGAGATAAAGACACTGATCCTGCCCTCAGGGTGCCCATAGTCTACTGAGGGAGACACAACCTTAAGAGAAGATTGTTGAAAGTATAGCAGTGAGTGGTGGGAGAAGGTTGGATCATAAAAGGGCTTAGCAGATTGGTGAGGAGTTTTGAATTAATCTTGAGAGCAAAGGAAAATCAGTCAAAAATTTTATGTAATGAAGTGACACAGTTAGATTTGCATTTTAGAAAAATCATCCTGGAAATGATGGGGAGGAGATTAGAGAGTGACAAAATTGGAGAGAGAAAATTAGTGGGAAGTTCCTGCAGCAAACCAACAAGTTATGATTTAGGTCTGAAACAGGGCAATGGCAGAAAGAGCTCGAGATGAGGCAAAGGATTAGATGGATAAGCAGTGGCTCACTCCTGTAATTCCAGTGATGCAGGAGAATCTCTTAAACCCAAGACTATGAGGGAGCAGTGAGACTGGGTGGTGGAGTGAGACCTTGTCTCTCTCTCTTCAAAAAAAAAAAAAAAAAAAAAAAGAGAGAGTGAGACAGAGGTCAATTTATTGGGATTTGGTTCTCATTTGAATATGAGAAGTAAAGCTATGAGAAAGAGGAGAAACAAGTTTTAAAGGAAAAAGGATGAGTTCAGTTTTGAGTTTAAGGTATCTGTGAATCCTTTAGAGTAGGATTGTTCAATTTAGGCACTATTGACATTTTGCGCAGATCATTCTTTGTTGCAAGGGGTTGTCTTGTTCATTGCAGAATGTTTAGCGGCAGCCCTGGCCTTGACCCAGTACGTGCCAGTAGTACCCTACCCCCAGTTATAAAAATACAAAATGTCTCCCTCCAGACATTGCCAACTGTTCCCTGGGGGACAAAATCACTTCCAGTTGAGAATCAGTGATTTAGATAGAGGTTGCTCCCATGGCTTCAGCTACCACGCATATGCTAATGATACTCGTATTTGCATCTCAGCCCACACCTTCTCCTGAGCTCTAGACTCGTGTAATAAACAGCTTACCAGACATTTCCAGATTGGCTGGACAGGATGAGGGCCAATTCAGTTCAGGGTGATACTTACATTCCATCTGTACGAATTCTATTCAGAATCCCATTCAAGGTGCCAGTTCTTTAAATCCATAAGCGGTACAAACTGTTGTCAAATTCCTATATGTATAGAGAAGTTTGTCTTTAAGAACAAAAAAAAAGATGAGAAAAAAAGGTTTTATTTTTATTTTGGGGATTTCTTTTTTTCCTGGGAGTAATGGCTCCTTTGTAGCTAAATGGGTACGTATTTCAGGACCATAGGGAAATCTGTGAATTCAGAAATGGACCCTTCAATTACATGACATTAGTCAGATAATAGGTTGTCCTAAATTTATGGATTTAAATGTGTCAAGGAGAATTCATTCTCTCTGTGGAGGACAAAGCTAATGTTTTTTCCCTTTGTTTTACTTCTCCCAATAATAAGATGAACATATGTTTATAATAGAAATTTTTGAAACATAAAAAGGATAAATAAAAATTTATAATTATTTTTGAATCAATCATTCAAATGTAATCTATAGTTTTGTATATTTATTATCTATTTGTTACAAATTAGAATCATGTTGGATATATAGTTTTGTTTCCTAGCCTTTTAAATATTATGTTACAAAGATTTTACAACTGCATAAATTATAATTATAGCCATTCTTATTGAATAGTTTTCAATATCTCAGTAGTATTAATAATACTGCACAAAACATCCTCATACCAAATCTTTGACAACATCTCTGTTTATTTCCTCAAGCTGGAGTCCTAGAGGGGTATAAAATGTTTCTAGCTCCCTGACATGTTGTCATATTGCATCCCAGAATAACTGTAGCACTTCACACACCCACAGGAATGTATAAGAGGATTCTCCTACCCCATTCTTATTTCTGATTTCTTACTCTGTTACTCCATTCTTGTCTTTATTATCAAGGGCTGTTTTTGTTGTTTTTTAAAAAAATCATTGCCTATCTGATATGCATAATTTTTTTTTTCACCTTAAGTTGAGCAATAAGGTTTGTACTGTTAGGCATTTTGTTTTCTTTTTTCCTTTTTTTTTTTTTTTCTTGTTTTTGAGACAGAGCCTCACTGTCACCAGGCTGGAGTGCAGTGGCCCGATCTTGGCTCACTGCAACCTCTGCCTCCTGGGTTCAAGTGATTCTCCTGCCTCAGCCTCCCGAGTAGCTGGGATTGCAGGCACGTACCACCTCACCTAGCTAATTTTTGTATTTTAGTAGAGACGGGGTTTTGCCATGTTGGCCAGGATGGTCTCAATCTCCTGACCTTGTGATCTGCCCGCCTCGGCCTCCCAAAGTGCTGGATTACAGGCATGAGCCACCACGCCCAGCAGCTATTAGGCATTTTTAAGGGGTGCACTGTGCATCGTTACAGAGGGAAGGAAAGCACTCAGGCTGAATTGCTACTCAGGGAAGCCCAGACCTGGTCACCTTGGGGAAGGCTGTGAAGGGGGTTCCCAGCACTCCCTCCCTTATACCTGGTTGCCTCCCATAACCACCCCACCTTGGGGGCCCCAGCTCTTTTATGCTTTTTACTCTCGATCCTATTTTGCTCTCATGAAAGGATTGAATAGATAAGGGTAAGGCTAAATTCCTTAACCATTGATGCACATTTAAATTTTGTTTTTTTATGTTTTGCTTACAAATACAATGATATGTTTCTTCTACCATACAGGGTCCTGCAGATCTTTCAGCGTTAAGACAAAACCTCTGTCCTGAAAGACTTTGTGAGCCGGTCCTGAGAGACTGTGGCCAATGCCAGTGTGTTATCAATTTCTGAAATCTGAACTTCAGAATGAAGGGAAGGGGGTCAAAAGCCTGCCTCAGGGTGTCAGGCAAACCTGTACATGAGAGTTGCAAGTTTGTTTTGTTGATTAGTTGATTGGGGCTGTGGTTGTGGGCATGGTGGTGTAATACATTCTTTCTTCTGGTCTACCTTTGCTCCCTTCCCTTCCTAAGTTACAGAAATAACACATGCTTGTTTGAACGTGCATTTGCTACAACAAGCATGTGGTTTTTTTGTATCTTAAAATAATACCAAAGGAAATAAAAGTTTTTCCCTTACCCTATCATTATCCCTCCAAGGTAACCATATTAACAGACTGGTATGTGACCCTCCACACCTTTTCTCACACTTACACAACACATACCAACAAAAGTACATAGCTGGGGCTGGGCGTGGTGGCTCACGCCTGTAATCCCAGCACTTTGGGAGGCCAAGATGGGCAGATCACGAGGTCAGGACATTGAGACCATCCTGGCCAACATGGTGAAACCCCATCTCTATTAAAAATACAAAAAACTTGTATTTTTTGTATTTTGTATTTGTGGTGGTGCACACTTGTATTCTCAGCTACTTGGGAGGCTAAGGAAGGAGAATCTCTTTAACCTGGGAGGCAGAGGTTGCAGTGAGCCAAGATCGCTCTGCACTCCAACCTGGGTGACCTGGCAAGACTCCGTCTCAAAAGAAAAAAAAAAAAGTATGTAGCTGGAACTCGGCATTCATTTTCCTTTTACTATTATGCTTATTGTGATTGCTGTGATTACTGTTATGCTCATTACTCTCCGGCTTGTTTTGCTAACTTAACAATACATCATGTACATCATTTTAAGTCAATGCACACAGACTTATTCTTCCTCCCTCTTAAAGATAACAACTCTTAATTGAATAAAGTAATAAATGCACATGATACAAAGTCAAACACTACAAGAGAATACAGTGAAATATTTGTTTGCCTCCCAACCCAGACTCTCAGTACCCTTCCCAAAGGGAACTGACTATGTCGAGTAACAAGACGTGAAGAAGGATTTTTTCCTTTCTCCCTGGAAGTGAAAAATAGGGCCCAGTGCTAAGGACGGAGAGGCACAATGACTTTGCATTCTAAAGAGTCCTGCCAACATTTGGGACTGGACACCTTCCCCAGAGTTTAGTAAATCAGGCAGAATTGCCTTCCTACCTCTAGCAAGCACCCCATCTAAAACTCCACAGTATATAAGGAGCCTTCTTATATACAAACATATATATACTCCGTAGTATATAAGGAGCCTGGGGAGGTGAGAGAGGAAACGAGCCCATTACTTTGATTGTAGGTCTCAAGAGGAGAGAAAAGACATTTTTCTCATGCATGCTATCCCTCTCATCCCCAAAGCCAAGTAAAGGGGGACGGTCCCAAGGGAAGCACAGGACTTGGATCTAGCAGTGGCACAGTCATTTCCCCAAGCTCGGCAAGGTGCTCCAGTTCCCTGTTAGTCGGGCATATTCTGTTGCATGCAGGCAAACTAGAGTCCTGTAGCTGTTCCCTCTGGAGGGCAACCCCAGCAGCAAAGGCTGTGGGATGTGCCACAGGAGGCAGGAGGAGGGCAGCGAAAAGAGGGCCAGCAAGAGCCGGGTGGTCCACTCAGGAAACTGCACAGAGAAGGGCCTCTGACAAACTTGGGCCTACAGCCCTTGTGGAGCTCACATTTGCACAATGGCCACACAGAGAGTAGTGAGGACTATAATTTAGCTGTTAGGTTGGTGCCAAAGTAATTGTGGTTTTGTCATTGCTTTCAATAAATAGCAAAAACCTCAATTACTTTTGCATCAACCTAATAGAAATTGTGACAAGTAACCGTAAAGGGAAAGAATCGTAATTGTGCCAGGGTAAATAAGGAGACTTTTGTTCTTTGCCCCAAACATCCTCTCTGTACCCAGCAAGGAGGCTCTGGGGCAAAAGCTCTCAGGTGGAATAGTACCAGGGGCTAGCGAGAAGTTGGGAAATCTGGTGGTGGGGGTGTCACAGTGACAGGGTACCATTCCTAGCGTTTAATGGTCAGGCACTAGGGATAATAGACAACCTTCAGTGCCTAAGTGAACCCTCATTATAAAACTTGTCCTACGCAGTTATTCGGTGTTCTTGTGCACAGTCATGTGAGGGAGAAACCTGCACGTTATTATCTGAGCCTGGGACCTATGTTTTAAGTAGAAATGTATTTTTATTTTATTTATTTTATATATTTATTTTATAATTGCATTTTAATATTTACGTGTGTATAAATATTAAATATACCTACAAAAATTGTTTGCAATGTTCTAATATGCACTGAATTTTATTCTGCAGTGGTTATGGGTTGTGATTTAACATGACCCTTTTCGGGCAACCCTTGACTTTTAGCTGGGTGTATGAAACACATCATGGCATTTCTGCCATATTTTTGGGATTTCACTGGATTTGTGAAAGGGTCTCAATAAGTCGTGTAGGTTTTGAACAGGCAGGTATGGTTGAGTCTCTGTTTTGGGTCACAGATCGTATTTTCTTCCTGCTCTAACGGTGCATACTAAGGAGAAGGAAAGGGAGTCATTGCTTGTGAGGAACGTGAAATATGTCAAAGATGATGCTGGGCAGCTAGCTTGGAGTCCTCATGATTGCTGGTTGTCTGAGCTAGATGTCGTTATCCATATTTGATTGGCATTAAAACAATAAAACTAAGGAAACGAAGGCTTTCACTAACATCAAACTAACCTTGCTGGATTATACTTCTTTTCTTACTCCTGCTTTTCCACTCACATTTTAAACTTCAAATGTTTTTGTTTTCTTTTTACGTAAAGTCACCACTTTTTCTCAGAATGGCATCCCTTGTGTTTTGTGGTTACCTGTATCTCTAAAATCTGGTTTCCTTTGTCACAATCTTACTTTAGCTTTGGATGTCTTTCTCTTTTGATTTTCACATGTAATTAGCCACTTGATAATTATTCCACAATGGCTCTTGAATTTAACCTTCTCTTCACAACAATCAAGTCCCTAGTTACTTTACATGTATATATGGGTAGGTTATTTATGCCCTGTAAGCCTAGGTGTTCCCATTTGTAAAACAGAAATAACAGTTCTTATACTTAGTAATCACCCAACAAAGGCTACCCAGGAGGCCATTATGGAGAACAGAATTTACAACTAGTATGAAACTTTTTTCCCAATCCCCTCCTTTGCAGCCACTGAAGAAAGGGCTCTATTCTGACATCAGCTGGTATAGTGCATATTCCAATTTTGGCACTAACCACCTGGAGTTGGCACAGACCCCACCAGTTAAAGGGCATTGGTTCAAAGCAAAACAGCCCTCACTTCAGACTGACTACAAATCCAGAGGGTGGTAGGTCTCACAATAATCCACTAAAATGACTCATGTAACTCAGGAAAGTGCAGGAACAGCCAAATGAAGAGATACATAGGGTGACGTCTTGGAGGGTTCCAAATGTAGAGATTCTACACTCACTGCCACTCTGCATTCTGGTGTGTTCAGGTGTTCATCAACCAGGAAGTTCCACTGAGCTTTGGAATCCAGAGTATTTTGGGGTTTTGGCCACATGAGTGAGATCCATTTCCAATCCCCCTCCCCTTCCTGAAGGTCAGGAGGCTGTGCTGATATCATATGGTTCAAAGCCTCCACTCTTTAATCACATGGTTGATCTTTCTAGAATTATCAGCATCCATCCTGAAGCTATCTAGGGTTCCACCATGAATCACCTCATTAGCACAAATTGAAGAGTGTTCTCAAAGGCTCATGAATAATAAAGAGACTCCTATTTGTGCCAGGAACCCAGGACAAAGACCAGACAAATTATTGATTATATGACAGGCTTCAAAGCAGAGTTTGAAAACCACTGACCAATAGGGCAAACTCAAATTTCTAAATATAAAACAGACTAAATGGATTCTAAGTTCCACAGGAAACTGTCTTATTTACTATGATTCCCCCAGTGAATAGTGCAGTACAGGGCATATAGCAGGCACTCAATAATATTGTATGGAACAATTTCCTTAAATTCAATCATATGTTGTCTAGGACCCTTTCCTAGTTACTGTGAGCACCAATACCTGTTTTCCCTTCCCTATATCTAATCTAGGCTCCTGGAGGCCTCTGTATATTCTGACTAAAGATTTGGTAAATGCTCATAAACAAAGTAATCCTTCTTTATGAATAATCACAATGCATGATGCCCAAAGAATGATTTACTTAACATGTTGCAGTAGTTTGAAAGAAAACAGATATCACACACAATTTGGTCATAACACAAATAGTTCACAATGACGAATTTAGAAAATCATTTATCATTAAATTTTAGGGTCCCTTGTGTCATAGAGAAAAGGCTATAAAGGTTGAGTGTGTATAGAATCAGTAGTTTAGAAAAACAGTTAAGAGTCATCTGTGTTCTCAAAGGTAGATTTACATTTTAATACTAGATACATTTGCTAACATTTCTATTTCTCCAGTGATGGTCACTGTGTTTGGCATGAAGTCATATTAGATAATAAGGAACTACACTCTTTCTTTTCTTCCCTCTTGCCTCCCACTCTCAACTAAAAATATAAATGACTGTTTATTATAACCATTTGGTTCTAAGAAAAAGATCTCTTCGTAGCATACTGCCCACATCCATGACTATTTCCTCTTTGCCACCTATTTTGGTTCTGTTTTGCCCGGGCCTACCTCTTCCTATTTCTTCTTTAATCTCTATTTACCATATTGTGTTTTGAAAATTACCACTAATTAGTGCTAATAGTTACCTACGGTATCAAGCATCATCTCTAACACTTGGATCTATAGTCATAAAGTAAGTGACAAGCCTAGGACGTGACAAAAATGAACAGAAAGTGACAGAAAATGACTAAAATTTAAGTACAAAAGAAACTAATAACCACCTCACATGCATTAGGAAAGGCTGCTATTAAAAAAAAAAAAAAACAGAAAATAACAAATGTTGGTGAGGATGTGGAGAAATTAGAACCCATGCACACTGATGGTAGGAATGTAAAATGGTGCAGCTGCTATGAAAAACAGTATGGTGTGTTCCTAAAAAAGTTACAAATAGTATTACCATATGATACAGCAATTCTACTTCTGGGTATATACCCAAAAGAATTAAAAGCAGAAGCTAAAAGAGATATTTGTACACCCATGTTCATAGCAGCATTAACACAATAGCCAAAAGGTTTGTAACACAAGTGTCCATCAACATATGAATGGATAAACAAATTGCGGTGTGCACATAAATGAAATATTATTCAGCCTTAAAAAGGAAGGAAATTCTGACATGTGCTACAACATGGAATAATCTTGAGGACACTATGTTAAGTGAAATAAGCCAGTCACAAAAGGACAAATACTGTATGATTTAATTTATATGCTGTGATGGTCAATTTTATGTGTCAAGGTGACTGGGCTATGGGGCACCCAGATATTTGGTCAAACGTATTCTAGGTGTGCCTGTGCGGATGTTTTTGGATGAGATTAACATGTGAATCCGCAGAATGAGTAAAGCAGATGGCCCTTCCTAATGTGGGTGGGCCTCATCCACTCAGCTGAAGGCCTGAATAGAACAGAAAGGCTCACTCTCCCTCCAGTAAGAGGAAGCTTCTCCTGCCTGGCTGCTTCAGCTGAGACAGCACATTTTTCCTGCCTTCGGATTTGAAGGAGTCTCGAGCCTGCTGACTTTCAGACTGGAACTTACAACACTGGCTTTCTTGGGTCTCCAGTTTGTTAAGTGCAGATCTCAGAACTTGTCAGCCTCCATAACTGTGTGAGCCAATACTTTCTAAGTCTCTCTCTCTCTCTCTCTGAAATCACATTCTGTTGATTCTGTTTCTCTGGAGAACCCTGACTCTGGAGAAACCCTGTTTCTCTGGAGAGCCCTAAAATATTTGAGTAATCAGAGTAATCAAATTTGTAAAGACAAATTGTAGAATGGTGGAGGGCAGGGGCTGGGAGTGGGATGAATGGGGAATTATTATTTAATAGGCACAGAGCTTCTGTTTTGCAAGATGAAAAGAGTTCTCTGGTTGGAGGGTAGTACGATAGCACAACAATGTGTAAGCACTTAATGCCACTAAACTGTACATTTGAAAATGGTTAAGGTAGTAATTTTTATATTGTATGTACTGTACCATAATTTTTTAAAAATATAAAAACAACTATCTTACATATTAAACATACCAAAGTTAGCTGTGATGACAATAACCAAATGTAACAGCATAACTGTCTTTGTATTATCCATCAACCTCATTATCTATGATTTGTGTTATGAAAGATGGTACTGGTGGGAGTAATGGTGGTCATCATCACCCCCCTTTGCTAATTTCTCAAGGTTTTTTTTAAGAATGTAGAAAAAAAGAAATTCATTTAAGAAATAATGAGTACTTCCTCTGCCAGGCAGTGTGTGAGGCACTCTGGATACAGTGCTCAGCGAGACCATCCTTCTAAAGCTTAGGCTCCACTGAATGGGACAGACAATAAAAGGTAAACCCGAAGTACTTATAGATTGTGACAAGGGAAATGCTGAGGTATGACACTGAGAAAGAATCAGTTATGGAAGTATTAGGAAAAGACCATTTCAAGCAGAGGGAACAGCAAGGATAATACTACAATAATCCCTGAACTACTTAAGAAAGTGATACTTACATGAAGTTGCAGACTTTGAAGTGTGCTGAGTGAAGGGAATTTCCTCAAGCTTACAGAGTAATGAAATAGGAGATGCCATGTTTCCATCTATAAAATAAGAGGCTAATATTCGACAATAAGCAGATCCTTTTTAACAATTATTTTGAGGATAAATACATGGATCAAGGAAAATAATTCCTAAAATAAATAGATTACTTATTGAAGACTTGAACATGAGTTTTTATCAATATATATATTTACCAAATATACTATGGCTTGACAATTTTAATGGAATCTTACAGATCATTCTTTTTTAAAAAAGGAATTTCCAGGCCAGGCGCGGTGGCTCACTCCTGTAATCCCAGCACTTTGGGAGGCCAAGACAGGCAGATCACCTGAGGTCAGGAGTTCGAGACCAGCCCGGCCAACATAGTGAAGCCCTGTCTCTACTAAAAATACAAAAACTAGCCGGGTGTGGTGGCAGGCACCTTTAGTCCCAGCTACTTGGGAGGCTGAGGCAGGAGAATTGCTTGAACCTGGCAGGCAGAGGTTGCAGTGAGCCAAGATCATGCCCCTGCATTCCAGCCTGGGTGACAGAGTAAGACTCCATCTCAAAAATAAAATAAAATAAAATAAATAAATAAATAAAAAATAAAAAAGGAATTTCTAAAAAGCCTCTAAATTATCTTCTTGAAAACTCATATGTGGTGAGATGGATTTGTTGTTGTGGTCCTCAGACCAAACTCAGTATTAGAACAATTAACATAACAGGTATTATATCAGAATTAAAAGGTGGTCCTGGGAAAATGAGTCCCAGAATGCTGGAGAACATGAACCAGAGACACCCAGGCCAACTCTGTTCTCCTTTGCTGGCCTTTGCTGATGCAGGAGTGAAGCCAAAGATCCAAAGAGTCCGATATTATAAATATTTCTTCCTAAATAATAACACAGGCCTTGAAAATTATATAATGCAAATTATAATGCTACAAGAATTGAGCTTTCCTTGCTAGGTAAGACCATACCTTGAGTGGACGGTAGTGCTGGAAGCACGTGTTCCCATTAAGGACTTAGCAAAGAGGGTAAGGGAAATACACATGTGTGGCCACCTTGCTTCCACCAAGATTTTTTCTTCTTTGTTAATAAGTTGGGAACTTGATGTAACTTACAGCTATAATCTACAGCCCACCCTATTTTTACATATATAAAGAGGCATTATGAAGTGATCAGTACCAAGGACAGTCATATCTCTGAGTCAAGCAACTCCTACCAAGGCTTCATGGGTAAGAGATGGCATCAGTCAGAATTCCTGGAATTATGAGCAACAGAAAGTTATGACAAACTTACCTGTATACATTAAGTCAGGATTTATTTACTCATGATGTCCACAGCAACGTTTCAGATTGGGGTGATTCACAGTTCAAAGTATAGCACCAGGACATTTTGTTTCCCTTGGTCTCAATCATTTGCTTCACTTTTCTCTTGTCTCAGTCAAGCTTTTCTCAAATTAAAGCCAAGATGGCCCTGGCAGTTCTGGACTTATATAGGGGCTATAAGCACCCATAACCTTAGTAAGAAAGAGTCCCTCCAACAGGAATTTCCATGCCAGGTGCGGTGGCTCACTCCTGTAATCCCAGCACTTTGGGAGGCCGAGGCAGGCAGATCATCTGAGGTCAGGAGTTCGAGCCTGGCCAACATAGTGAAGCCCTGTCTCTACTAAAAATACAAAAACCATGTCCATCTCTGACAAAGCTTTCTGATTGGCGCTGGGTCAAGCACTATGAGGCCAATCACATGCTGAACCTGTGTGCCTGGTGAGGTGGAGTTAGGTGATGGACAGCCTCACTTGGTATGCAACATACAGGTGTTCCTTGCATCAGAGAAGGAGAAGGAGTGGTCTGGCAGACAGATATGACAGAATATCTAGCAAAGAGAGAAACATAGACATTGCTCCTTTGGAGGTAAAGGGATGGAATACCAATGTGCGCTTTTATACACTTCTTCATATGTAATGAAAAATGCTTATCAAGGTTTCTAAACATCTCTCAAACACTGAATTTACATTTAATGCCCATTCAAAATATTTTAAATTATGGAGTTGCCTAACTTCTAAAGATTGGTTACTCGAATTGTGAACATTTCCTGAATACCTACTGTGGGCCAGGTGTTTTGCTAGACACTTTACATCTGTTATTGAAGGCTCACAACACTCTATTGAGTACTATCATATCTGGTTTTTTTTTTTTTTTTTTTTGAGACAGGGTCTCACTCTGTTGCCAGGCAGGAGTGTGGTGGAGCGATCTTGGCTCACTGCAAACTCCACTCCCTGGTTCAAGTGATTCTCCTGCTTCAGCCTCCCGAGTAGCTGGGATTACAGGTACGCGCCACCATGCCCAGCTAATTTTTGTATTTTTAGTAGAGACAGGGTTTCACCATGTTGGCCAGGATGGTCTCAATCTCCTGACCTCGTGATCCATCCGCCTCGGCCTCCCAAAGTGCTGGGATTACAGGAGTGAGCCACCAAGCCTGGCCATATCTGTTTTACAGATAAAAATATTGAGATGCAGAAAAGGTAGCAGTTTGGCTAATGTCATACAACTAGAAGTGATGAAGTATGATTGAAGCCCAGATTTGCCTGGTTCAAAAGCCCATAGTCTTCTTCGTATTTCTTCCTTACTTAAATCCATTTGCTCGCATGGATTTGAACTGCCTATGCATGGTGGAGGGAAAAAGTAATGTAAGTTGGCAACCTACTAGAAAGTGTCAATATTCTTAGTATGCAGAAAGCTCTTAAAATTAGTTAGAAAGATATTTTAAAAATACACAAAGGAGAATTAGATAAATAATAACGAAAAATACAAATTACTTTCGAACTTATGAAAAAATGTTTATCCTTACTGGTATGGTAATCAAAGGGATAAAAATAAAAACACCCATCTATCTGGTCAGCCCTTTCTCTCTCTCCAAACCAGTCCCCGTAGCCCCTATCTCCCACCTGTCTTCTCCAGCTCTGCAGCAGGCATACATCAAATGAAAGAGACTGGGAATGGTGGCTCATGCCTGTAATCCCAGCACTTTGGGAGGCAGAGGCAGGGAGATCACTTGAGCCCAGGAGTTTAAGACCAGCCTGGGAAACATAGTGAAACCTTGTCACTACAAAAAACACAAAAATTAGCCAGGCATGGTGGTACATGCCTGTAGTCCCAGCTACTAGGGAGGCTGAGGTAGGAGGATAGCTTGAGCCTAGGAGGTAGCGGCTGCAATGAGCTGTAATCATGCTACTGCACTCCAGCCTGGGCGACAGGCGACAGAGCTGGATCCTGTCTCAAAAAAAATGGAAAAAAGAGCAATAGGAGGTCAATCTTGGAGTACCAAAGAAACAATGATTTTCATTTTTTTTGTTTTTTGAGACAGAGTTTTACTCTTGTTGCCCAAGTTGGAGTGCAATGGGGCGATCTCAGATCACTGCAATCTCAGGCTCCTGGGTTCAAGTAATTCTCCTGCCTCAGCCTCCCAAGTAGCTGGGATTACAGGTGCACACCACCACACCAGGCTAATTTTTTGTATTTTTAGTAGAAATGGGGTTTCTCCATGTTAGCCAGGCTGGTCTTGAACTCCTGACCTCAGGTGATCTGCCTGCCTCGGCCTCCCAAAGTGCTGGGATTACAGGCGTGAGTCACTGTACCTGGCCGTGATTTTCCTTTTTCCCTCCCTCCCTATAAAGAACAGTTGTCCAGCTTCGTGACTGAAATGTATGGCACATGGGTGATTTCATATAGGTATTACTAAAGATGAATATTCTTGGGCCCTTTCAGACCTATTGACTCAGAATCTCTGGGTGGAGGGAGGAACGAAACCGTATAATCTGCATTTTAATAAGTTCTGCAGGTAATTGGGATGCACACAAAAGTCTGGAAACTACTGGTATGAACCTTTGATTTCTTAGCTGGTGTAGACAGTGGAGGAGTGGAGCACCCACCGTTTTTTCAGTCAGACATAGCATGGAAGGATTATTAGTTGCATTTTTCATCAAGTTATATTAATGTGGTATGTAAAAAATACTCCTTCCAAACTCTGGAAAGAGCTTGACAGTCGATACTAGCTTTTGGTAGTGTGATTTTTTTTTCTTTTTTTCTTTTTTTTTTTTGAGATAGAGTCTCACTCTGTTGCCCAGGCTGAATGCAGTGGCGTGATCTCAGCTCATTGCAACCTCTGTCTCCCAGGTTCAAGCGATTCTCCTGCCCCTGCCTCCTGAGTAGCTGGGATTACAGGCACCCTCCATCATGCCTGGCTAATTTTTGTATTTTTAGTAGGGACAGGGTTTCGCCATATTGGCCAGGCTGGTCTCAAACTCCTGACCTCAGGTGATCCACCCGTCTCGGCCTCCCAAAGTGCTGGGATTATAGGTGTGAGCCACTGTGCCCAGCTGGTAGCTTATTTTTTTAATAAGCATGTGATCAGATATTTTAGTAAGAGTTTGAGAGACTTTACACAGATTATGATGAACATCTTTTAAAACAAAACACCTTTGGTTCATCTTTAAAAACCTTGTGAAGGTCCATTCTTTCCCATTCAGTCTCATTGCCATCAGCACTGTTCATCATTTCAAGTAGAGACTATTTTTACTGCCACATAGCTAGCACTTGATGCTTCCCATCTTCCTAATTCAATTCACAGTATGTTACCACCTAAAACACAGTCAAAAGTCCAGTAGCTGCCCAGTTTGCTCATCGGATGAAGTCCGACTTCATCCAGCTACTCAAGATTCTTCACTCTGTAACCTTCTCCTCCTGCTCTGCCAACACCTTCTACTACTTTCTAAAGATTAACCTCCTCATCCAGCTGGTCTCATGGCCCCTGTAACTTAACTCTGTCAGGACTCCAAGTCTCTACTTAGGCTCTATTGCCCTCTTCTGTGTTTATCCAGTCCTAAATAGCATTCACAATTAAGCTCAGGTGCAGCATTTCCTCGGGCTCAAAGTTTTCCTCCCCATTGTAGCTTTGTCACTCTAAAAAACCTTCATATTTCCTGGAGGTTAATGTGCAAAGTTCTTCTCTTCGCATACAACATGGCCCCAGATTCTCTTTCTGGTCTTATTCTTTCCTCCCCATTGTAGCTTTGTCGCTCTAAAAAGCCTTTCATTTCCTGGAGGTTAATGTGCAAACTCCTTCTCTTGGCATACAACATGGCCCCAGATTCTCTTTCTGGTCTTATTCTTACAAACTGTTATATATACTTGACCTCTAGACACACTGAATCACTCTCTGGTTCTCAGTCATGCCCTGTACTTTCAGCTGTTTCTTTCTCTCTCTCTGAACATGATCTGTCTGCCAGATTTGACTTGTCTTAGCCTGACAAACTCTTGTATAATATATCCTACAAAAACCATTTCAAACACTACCTTCTCTGTGAAGACTCGCTGACCTCCCTTCCAGGTGCAGCAATCTACCCCACAGTATGTTGAACTTAAATCTCTGACACATGTCTCACTGTATTGCAATTCTTTATTTGTATATTTACCATCAATACCTAATGTAAGCCCATTGATTCACAGTATCTAGCAGGGTACTGTTTATACAGCAGTTACTCAATAAATGTTGTTTTTGGGAGGCTGAGGCAGGAGGATCACTTGAGGCCAGGAGCTTGAGACCAGCCTGGGCAACATAACAAGACTCCACTGCTACAAAAACAAAAACACAAAAATTAGCCAGGCACAGTGGTGCGTACCTGTAGTCTCAGCCACTAGGGAGGCTGAAGCAGGAGGATCACTTGAGCCCAGGAGTTCGAGGTTGCAGTGTGCTATAATATTGCCACTGCACGCCAGCCTGGGCAACAGAGTGATACTTTGTCTCTAAAAAAATAAAACTAAGCAAAAAATGTTGTTGAATGCTCTAACTTGTGTGGATCTCTCCATTGTCTTAACTCCAAGAGCTCTTAGTGCTTATATCAATCACTTTGCAAAATTGCCTTAGGTTGTTCTCCCATTCTTTCAGGTGTCTACTGAGTTTCAGCTAGATTAAATGGAGATATCTTGACCAAGGTATTTAATTCTTCCAGCCTCAGCTTCTTCATCTGTAAAATGGAGGATAATAATAGTACCTCAATCAAAGCATTTTTATGTGAAATGAGGTAATTCATTAAAATTTTGATGCATAGGATGTGCTCAAAGTAGGAAAAGCATTTGATAAACTTACATCATAAATTTATGTCTTAGGGTTGCTATGAGGATTAAATGAGAAGATACACATGAAACGATGTCATAATATATTGTGTAACTATTTATTACCTTTATTTTCACTGTCTCCTCATCTAGGTTAGAAGCCTGGTTCAGCCTTCATTCCTCAAGTCCAAGATCTTCCACTGGATGCCCAAAGCCTTCCTTACCTAGCCTTGTTTGACTTTTATAGCCTCCACTTTATTACTCTCTTCTCAGCACTCATCTCAGGGTTAGGCGCAGGGTAGGTGCTATGTATTTAGACAGTGGCAGCTCTAGAATTAGCAAGGTCTTTAGCTGAAAGTGACGTCTTCTGACTTCTTTTTGATGTTTGTTTGTATAACTTGTCTCACATTTTGCCTTTGTCAATTCACTGTGACATTTTGGGGATGCAGTCTAATTACATTAGGCTTAGTTTGCTTTGTGGTAGGGCCGTTTCCGATGTTGGAATGTACGAGAGGGAGGCAGCCTTAGCCAGTGTCCTACTTTTTCCTTTACTAAAGACATAAATTATCTTTATATAACTCTTGTATTACAGCATGACTGGAAAAGTGCTTGATCTGGATCCTTTCTGATATTTGAGTAATTTCTACCCATCATTAAGATGTGAATTTTTTTCCTTAGAATTTAGGAAGCGGTAATAAAACACAGAAACAACCATCACGAAAGGGACAAAGGGTAACACTTTCACGTAAGGTTTGGAAACACTAGTGTGGTTACAATGAATCAAGACAGTTATGAAAGTTCCCATCATCTTGTGCATGTTTTCTCAGTTTCCGAAATCTGAAGCCGAGTACATGGAAAGCTCCCTATACTTAACTAAGAAACGAAGACTTGGTGCAAGCATTTGAAGAGCCGGCCTCACCGACAAATGCTCCTAAAACCTTGGCCTTCCCCGAACTCCTGAGATTCTGTGGGATCGCAGGGAAAAGGCAGGGTGAAGGCCTGGTGCATCCAGGTGAACAGACAGTCTCAGGGACTGCGAAGCGCGCGCCAGACCCCAGCGCCGGAGCTCGGAGTACCCCCGCGGCTGGGGCCGTCTCGGGACGGTGCCGGCTCTTTGACGCTCCGCAGGCTCTTTCAGCCCGCGTGAGCCATGCAGGGCCGAGCTGGGCCGGGCCGAGTCTCCTGAGCCGGCCGCGCCGAGGGGGAAGGAGTTTCCGGCGGACTCGGATAGGTGCCGCTTCCTGTCTGCTTCTCTGCGCCGCCTCACGCTGCCTGCTCGGGACCCACCTCGACCCCCGGGCCCTCTCGCGGTCCCCGGCAGCGCCCCCGGCCCCATGCAATCCCGGCTCCTACTCCTCGGGGCACCCAGAGGCCACGGCGGCCCGGCCTCGCGGCGCATGCGGCTGCTCCTGCGGCAGGTGGTGCAGCGCAGACCGGGTGGCGACAGGCAGTGGCCAGAGGTCAGACTGCTGCACGCCGGCTCGGGGGCCGACACAGGTAACTCGGGGTGCGCTCCTGTCCTCTCTGGTGCCCCTGCGCTCTGTGCAGGACCCCCGCGCGCCGTCGCCTCTCCTCTCTGTTGCTTCGCTGCACTTGGAAGGACCGTTTGCCGATCGGGGAGCTCAAAGATCGAGGTTCTAGTCCCGACCTCGGCGCTAACTGCTGTGTATCGTGGCAAGGCGCTCGCACTCTCTGTGCCTATGCAACCGGAGGGGTCTGAACTAAGGTTTCTGATGACCTATAATAGTGATTTCTCCTTCCCCTGCCGCTGCCTTTACCCCCAGAATTCTTAGATTATAATACTCGTAGAGGTTAATGCCTCAGCCCTATGGAATTATTGAAAGCTGGATTTGACCTTGCTCTCTAAGCCTCAAGGGCCTGGAAACCAGTCTGTGTCATGGTCTAGCCAGGGCTTGGGGTGGCTTAGAAGGGAACATTCTCGCCAAAGAACCCGTAGTTCACGGTGTTTTAAATGCATCCTGGAGCATTTCCAAGTTTTACAGGAGTTTTCTTTAAAGTTTCACATAATTCTTACAGCTGACAGTTACACCTTAATTTAGTTAAAACACTTGCCTCTACAATTGAGGTAATTGAAACCCAGAAGGGAAAAGTGATTCGCTGGAGAACACACAACTAATGACTATGCTAGAATCACATGCTTTGATTTCTAGGCTCAGTATTTTTTGGCTCTACTTGAGCTGGTTTTAGGCATTCTTTTTCTTGTGCGTTCGTGGAGTTAGAGTTACTGTGATGGTTAGGGAAAGGATGCCTGTTGTTGCTACCCTTTAATGGTGAAGTGATTCTAGACAAGATTTTGTCAGTGTCAGTGCTGCCTGGAATAACAGGTTTTCACTGTGAAATTGTAGGTTTCGTTGTCCTCTTGCATTCTTCCCCAACCCTCAGTTTTCCTTGCTAAGAAATGAACATGTGGGCCAGGTGCGGTGGCTCACGCCTGTAATCGCAGCACTTTGGGAGGCCGAGGCGGGCGGATCACGGGGTCAGGAGATCGAGACCATCTTGGCTAACACGGTAAAACCCCGTCTCTAGTAAAAACAAATACAAAAAAATTAGCTGGGCGTGGTGGCAGGCGCCTGTAATCCCAGCTACTCGGGAGGCTGAGGCAGAAGAATGTCGCCACTACACTCCAGCCTGGGCGACAGAACAAGACGCCGTCTCAAAAACCAAAACCAAAAAAAAGCATATTTAGGTCCCATGCATTTCATTTTATTCGTTCAAGACATACACTCCCCCACCCCCCACCATAGTGTTGCAATTTCAAATTTTGCTTTTTTTTTTTTTTTTTTTTTTTTTGCTTTTTCTCAACTACTGTCACTTCTAGGCTGTTTATTCATTTGTTTTTTTTTTAACTTTTTTGTGTGTTCTTTGTTTTTTGCTCCTTTGCCCTAGAAGGCAGAGGTCAAAGGTGGAAGTATAGCATAAACTATAGGTTGGGTTTTGGAGTTAAGCAGTCTGGGTTGGAATCCACTTATGCACTATCTAGCCATAGGTCGTTGAGGGTAGATTACTTAACTTTGTGTCCCAGTTTTCTTAACTGTAAAAGGATAAGAAGCATATATCTATTATGGTTGTTTTGAGGATTTATTAATTAATATAATCTGTGGCACATATTAATGCTCAATAAAAGTTAGCTTTTTTATTCTCAGTATGTACAGTTTTAGCTATTTGAAAATTATTCTGTTTCCTTGCCTTTCTCTAGAAGACATGAAACCAAGTTTTTTTTAGATTCAGGACCGTCCAGACTATCTGGGTAGGCAGATTTAGCAGACTGAATTGACCTGAACTTTTTAAAAACAATTGTTCTTTGTACATGGATAATACACGTTGATTGTAAAAACATTAGAAACACATATGAGTGTGAGTTTTTAAAGTCTGTATTATATACGTATTGGTAGATTAGTTGTAAATGTTCTCAAATTTTGTTATAGCCAGCAAATCAAAGTATAGGCTTTGCTTCAAATGTGAGAGTCATGGACATATTACAGAGAACATATTATCTTCTTTAAATCAGTCATTCGCTCTGGCAGGATCAGAGCACAAGAAGTATATTTTGAAGGTGTAAGTACTGTGGCTGAATGAAGCTGGGAACCCACCAGAGATCTGGACTCGAGTAAGAGCAATTGTGAGCCAGGTAAATGGACAGCACACTTTTGACTACTCTGAGACCTGAGAGTAAGGCCATCAAGATGGGAGTGTCCCATTTTGAATCAGAGATCATACACGGACAAGTGTAAAACTACAAATAGCAATAGGCCATAATGGATTACATCTTATGTTGGGAAGATGCTCTCAGCTGCATTCATACATGTGACCAGTAACTGATTATCTCCTCTCTGTGTAATTGACATTGTTTCCTAATAGTTTGAAAAAAAAAAATAAAGTTCATAAATAATAGATTTAAGTTATATACTGGTGTTATTTCTCCTGGAGTATTTGTTTTATTTTTCTGTGTATTCCTTTGGTGCCTGCCCACACTTTGTACCTAATAAGCATTTAGTGGCTTATTATGTGAAAGTTCATACAGAGAAGGAGCTGGAGAGGCTGGAATTGCCTTGTTTGCTCTCAAGAGAGGACCTTTGTTAAGCCTGATAAGCAGACAGAAAATAGGTCACTTATATTAAAAACAAAACAAACAAATAAACTCAACCCAAACCCACTGCTTTTTATCTTTTGCTGTCAGATGGTATAAGTATCTATAATTGTAAATTCTTTATATCTCTTTATACTTCCATTAAAATTACTGTCTCTTGGTTTTTAAGAGCAAAGAGGTTAACAAGGTTAACAAGGATATCTACCGCAGAGAGTTTTCAATAAAGAGTATTGTAGTGTTTTTACAGATGGAACCAAGCAAGTTGTTTCAGTGGGACTCTGATGTTAAATGCATTCAAATATACTATAGATCAAATGATAAACCTAGAAACATAACTGTATAAATATATCATGACATTTTGGTGCTCTCCTTTAGCACCATTATTATTAAAGGGATTCACAGTTTTTTCTTTATGACTCTTGTATGTGAAGTAAATTTGTTTATAGAAATACTCTAAAATACTTTTACACAGCCATCTATGTTTATTGTAGAAGAGTGATAAATACAAATTCCCTAAAACATAATCTTCCCACCCAAATTTATAATTATCAACTTTTTAGCATTAATCCTATCAGATTACATATATATGTATAATTATTTATTTATTTATTTTTGAGATGGAGTCTTGCTCTGTCACCCAGGTTGGAGTGCAGTGGCGCGGTCTTGGTTCACTGCAACCTCCACCTCCTGGGTTTGAGTGATTCTCCTGCCTCAGCCTCCCAAGTAGCTGGGACTACAGGTGTGCACCTGTATTAGTCTGTTCTTATACTGCTATAAGGACATGCCAGAGACTGGGTAATTTATGAAGAAAAAAGGTTTCATGGGCTCACATGGTTTCACATGGCTGGTGAGGCCTCACAATTATGGTGGAAGGTGAAGGAGGAGAAAAGTCATGTCTTACATAGTGGCCAGCGAGAGAGCTTGTGTACGGAAACTCCTCTTTATAAAACCATCAGACCTCGTGAGACTTATTCACTCCCACGAGAACAGCACAGGAAAAGCCTGCCCCCATGATTCAGTTACCTCCCACTGGGTCCCTCCCATGACACAGGGATTATGGGAGCTACAATTCAAGATAAGATTTGGGTGGAGACACAGGCAAACCATAGGAACCATCCCAGCTAATTTTTGTATATTTGGTAGAGATGGGGTTTCACCATGTTGGCCAGGCTGGTCTCGAACTCCTGACCTCAAGTGATCTGCCTCCCTTTGCCTCCCGAAGTGCTGGGATTACAGATGTGAGCCACTGTGCCTGGATGATATGTATATTTATACAGATACATGTTTTTTTAAAGAAATGGGATCATGTATGTTTTATAATTATTATATCCATTATTGTGAACATATTAACATGGTAATAAATACTGTACATGATTGTTTAATATAGTTACTAAGTTTATATGTTTGTCTATATAATTTATTTTATTAATGTCTCATTCTTGGACGTTCACATTGTCTAAAATATATAAACACTGCAATAAACATCTATCTACATGAATTTTTTCTTATTTTAACATTATATCCTTGGGCTACAATAGGAGTAGATAGTAACAACTTTGAGGAGGGAAAATATAGAACTGTGACTTCAACTGAGAGATACAGTGTAAAGAGGAAAGAACTATACTATGGTTTTGGTCTAAGCTTTGTATTTATCAGGTATTGAACCTTGGGGAAATTATTAACTACTTGAACCTGCAGCAAGTTATTTTGACCCTGAGGATATTCTGACCCCATTGTATATTAAAGAAATTAACAGAAAGTCTCAGAACAATGGTAAGCTTATAAATCATTAGGCAGATCCGCATTAGGGGCCCATAGACTAGTGTGGGAATTGCTGATATATTTAGTTTTCTCTTGGGTCTAAGTTTAGTGTATATAAAAATGATAACACTAACCCAGTTGTTCTCAACCCAAGATGATTTCTTCCCATCGGGGACATTTGGCAGTGTCTGGAGATGTTTCTTTTTGGTTGTCAGAACCAGGAGGGAGGGGTGCTACTGGCATCTAGTGGATAGAGGCCAGTGATGCTGCTGAACAGTCCATGACACACAGGACGGCCCCTCACAACAAAAAATTATCTGGCCTAAAATGTTCATAGTGCCACTGTTGAAAAACCCTCATGAAACCAACTTCTTTGTCAAAGCTACGGTTAGAAACTTTAGACTCACTAAACTTAACAAAATTTAAGCACAGAACAGTTTGTGAATTGGGCAGTCCTCAGAACCAGAATAAGCTCAGAGGGCTCCATTCTGCAATGTGAGCAGGCAGCATTTATGGACAGAAAATGGTAAGGTACAGAAACAGCTTACTTGGCTATAACTCAGTGTTTGCCTTATTTGAACACGGTCTCATCAGTTGGCAGCCTGTGGTTGACCAAAGCTCAGCCGTTCAGATTGGCTAAGACTCATCTATTTGTTACCAAAGTATACTCCTAAGTTCTGGTTTCAGTTAATTTATATACAAAGTTATGTTGCAATTCATTACATAAGGACTCCAAGTACGGAGGCATCCTTAGACCAAATTTGGTTTAATTTAACAATTTGCCCCTTTTGGTTAGCTTCTTAATTTTGAGAGATTCACCAAAACTTTGGGCGTTGTTGCTACTCTTTGTCACCAACTTAATGGACTTACTTGGTCTCACTATGGAATTTACAAGCCATGATGTTACATCAGTTGAATAATTCTTTCTGTTCTTGCTGTTCTGGTCAAAGTGAGACCATTGAATGCTCAATGAATGGCTGCATACAAACATTTAAGACTTGAGAGGATATGGTGCACCAGAAGGGCCATTATGAAGATTCTCAGGAGAATAATAAAGACTGAAGTGTACTTCTTAACAGCCCCTATGAACTGAACCAATCAGAAATCCAACAAGGTTCAGGCACTATAGGCACTTCAATAGTATTTGAGTCTAGTTCAAGTAAACCCACAGTTTACTTGAAGAAAGGCATACATTAGCTTCTTTTGCCTAAATTATGTTACCTGTTGTCTTGTGAGTATTCTTATTCCCCTTTAGAGAGTATTTAAACTATCTCACTTAAATAAATCATTACAAATGACTTGACTTATAAGCATATTAGTAGGTGGGATATTCTCAAAAGAGAAAATCATTAGAGCTTAAAAGCAATACTGAAGAAAATACTTAATTTAAAATTATAATTTTCATTTGTCAAACATTCATTGAATATCTGTTAGGTTTCAGGTATTGTGGATAAAATGATGATTAAAACTTAGGCCTTGTACCAAGAAAAAAAGAGTCTTGTAGACTAAACAGTAGTCTTCAAAACTTTTTCTTATTTATCTATTAGGAGGATTTTAAAAATATGTATCCCTTTGAACATTTTTAGGTTGATAGCTAAAGTTTTCCTGGTAAGTTTAAATAGTTGCAAAGGATGACATTTCCAGTGTGTTGTAAATATTGGCATTTAAAAGAAAAAATGTTATAAATTCCGAGTGTATTTTTTAAGCGGAAACAAAATATTCTGGCAATTTAGTACAAATTCTGAGTGTACTAAATACTCAGTATTTAGTGGAAATAGAATATCCTATCTCTATTTTGGAAGTAGATAAAAAGCTCTTTTTTAATTGTTAGAAAATGTCTCATCTCCTTGAATTTGTATTTCCATTACAAAAGCATAAGTCAGAGCCTGTGCTAGCAGAAAGACGAATGGAGTGATCAATTTGTGCTAGAGGAAAAGTTCGGGAAGGTTCAATGGGGAGATGAAGATATTTCAGGAGTAGTTGTGTAGAGGGCAAGTGGTGTGAGAGAGATGTGGAAGGGCTTCTAGGCTGAGGAGATAAAGTGTTAGTCACCGAGATAGGAATACAAGAGGTGGATCTGGTTAGAGGTGGTTGGGCGCACACAACGGATAATATAGAATTCTGTTTCTATATGTTTGTTGAGTTGTCTCTGGAATATCTAGGTAAAGTGTCCAGTAGGCTACTGGCAGGTATGAAACTCAGGAGAGAGATCTGAGCCAAAATAGACATTAAAGAGTTAGTTGTATATGCTGTTTGAAGAGTACCCTTAACTGGAAAAAAAAAAGTTGTATAGAGGTCAGAGTTGGGACATTGGTGTGGATTAAATGACTGATGAAAGTATAGGGTGGTAACAGAAGATGGCCAAGAACATCAGTGTTTAAGGCAGGGATGGCAGATGCCTGGTCCATATGAATGTCATAACTTTTCCCTTTTGTCTATAGCAGATGTGCCTCATTGATCACCACCCTGTTTCCCAATGAGTCCAATTCCCATTGTGATCCACTACCTGGCCAGTTCTTGGTATTTATGCCACTGGGGCTTTATTCCTTTTATGCACTTAGAAATATTGAAGTTTAAGGATATGTTGCTGGATAATTTGAAATTGTATGTAGTGAAAATAAGGGTGTACGAATATATATAAAAAGGTTCAGGATGTGTGTTAAAGATAACACTCTATGGGCTGGGCGTGGAAGCTCACACCTGTAATCCTGGCACTTTGGGAGGCCGAGGTGGGTGGATCACTTGACGTCAGGAGTTTGAGACCAGCCTGGCCAACATGGGGAAACCTCATCTCTACTAAAAATACAAAAATTAGCCAGGTATGGTGGCACACGCCTGTAATCCCAGCTACTTGGGAGGCTGAGGCAGGAGAATCACTTGAACCCAGTAGGCAGAAGTTGCGGTGAGCCAAGATCACATCACTACACTCCAGCCCGGGCGGCAGAATGAGAGTCCGTCTTAAAAAAAAAAAAAGGCCAGGTGCGGTGGCTCACGCCTGTAATCCCAGCACTTTGGGAGGCCGTGGCGGGCAGATCACAAGATCAGCAGATCGAGACCATCCTGGCTAACATGATGAAACCCTATCTCTACTAAAAATACAAAAAACTAGTCGGGTGTGGTGGCAGGTGCCTATAATCCCAGCTACTCGGGAGGCTGAGGTGGGAGAATGGTGTGAACCCGGGAGGCGGAGCTTGTAGTGAGCTGAGATTGAGCTACTGCACCCCAGCCTCGGCGACAGAGCGAGACTCCGTCTCAATAAAAAAAAAAAAAAAAAAAAAAAACGGATTTTACTCTATGGATGCTTTGAATGATCTTAAAAAAAATGCATTCTTCTGCATTGTTTTTGCTTATGTTAATTAATGTTGCTATTCATGAAATAAAGCTTGTTGATGTATTTTATCATGATTTTTGTTTGTTTGCTAACATAGCATTTAAAATGTGAATTTCACTGATGCCTCACTTCTCCTTTATACATATATACTTTGAATAGAAGTTTTAGAGCATAGCACTTGACATATAGACAGCTGTGTAGTACGTTTCTGTAACATCCCTCCCTGTAGGTCAGGACAAGCATTGTAGCATAGTGTATAGTTTTCTCATTTGTCTCTTATAATTATTCTGTTTTTAAATTCTCTTTTTAGGTGATACAGTTAATATTGGAGATGTATCCTACAAATTGAAAATTCCTAGGAATCCAGAACTTGTGCCACAGAACTACAGTAAGAAATACTTATTATTATGTGAATGAATAACTTTTAACTTTTCATTATGGGAATTAAGAGAGTTGCATAAAGCTAGAGAGAATAGTATAAACCTAATGTTTTTATCATCCAACTTCAACATTTATCTTATGCCAATCTTCTTTTAACTGATTTTTGTTCTGGAGTATTTAAAACAGTAGAAACATTTATTTTTCTCATATCCTACTGTTTCTTTTTTACCTGGAATAAGATTTACATATAATGCACAGAACTTTTTTTTTTTTTTTAAATTATACTTTAAGCTCTGGGATACAAGTGCAGTATGTGCAAGTTTGTTACATAGGTATACACGTGCCATGGTGGTTTGCTGCACGCATCAATCCGTCATCTACATTAGGTATTTCTCCTAATGCTATTCCCTCCCCTAGACTGCCACTCCCTGATAGGCTCCAGTGTGTGATGTTCCCCTCCCTGTGTCCATGCATCCTCATTGTTCAACTCCCAATTATGAGTGAGAACATGCGGTGTTTGGTTTCCTGTTCCTGGGTTAGTTTTCTGAGAATGGTGGTTTCTAGTTTCATCCATGTCCCTGCAAAGGACATGAACTCAGCATTTTTTATGGCTGCATAGTATTCCATGATGTATATGTGCCACATTTTCTTTATCCAGTCTATCATTGATGGGCATTTGGGTTGGTTCCAAGTCTTTGCTATTGTGAACAGATGCACAGATCTTAAGTATTTATTTTGGTTGGTTTTGACAATTTTATAAACCTGTATAACCACCAATATTACATTAATCATCCCAAATGTTCTCTTGTGTTCCTACCCCTTTACCCTGCCCTGGAAATCACTGTTCTTTTTATTTTTTTATTTTTTTTTAATGATGGTAGATTAGTTTTGCTTCTTCTTTAGCTATATATAAATAGAATCACATGGTATGGTTATATGTGTGTATGTATTTTTTTTTCTCATGAAGAGCATTAATTTGAGATTCATCTATGTTGCTGTACCTATCAGTTTGTTTTTAATTCCTGAATAATGTTCCATTGTGTAAAGATACCACAGTTTGTTTATCCATTCTCCTATTGATAGACATTTGGGTGGCTTTCATTTTAAGCCTGCTGTGAACATTCCTATACAATTCTCGTAGTTATCAGTTTTTTTTTTTTTTTTATTATACTTTAAGTTCTAGGGTACATGTGCACAGCGTGCAGGTTTGTTACATATGTATACTTGTGCCATGTTGGTGTGCTGTACCCATCAACTCGTCATTTACATCAGGTATAACTCTTGAGTAAGAAAACTAGGAGTTGAATTGATATGTCATACTATAGATGCCTGTTTAACTTTTTAACACACTGCCGAAGAATTCTCCAAAGCAGTTGTACCATTTTACCTTTGACCGACAGTAACGTTCTACATCCTTGTCAACAGTCTTTTTAATCTTAGTCTGCTAGATGTGAAAAAGTAACTCATCATGGTTTTTGGTTTAAAGCAGCTTTGTTGAGATATAATTCATATACCATAAAATTCACTTTTCTATATTGTACAATTCAGTAATTTTAGTTTATTCAGAGTTGTGCAACCATACTGTTATCTAACATTTTCATTGCTCCATGAAGACACTTTATACTCATTAATAGTCATTTCCCATTTTCTTTTTTCTCTCTCCCCCGCCAGCCTTTAGCAATCACTAATATACTTTCTGTTTCTATAGATTTGTCTATTTTGGACATTTTATATAAATGGGATCATGTAATATGTAGCCATTGTATCTTGCTTATCTTAGCATAATGTTTTCAAGGTTTATTGATGCTGTAGTTCATTGCTTTTTATGGCTAAATTATATTCCATTGTGTGGATATTCCACATTTGGCTCATCGCTTCATCAGTCAATGGACATTTAGATTGTTTCCACTTTGGGACTATTGTGAATAATGCCACTCCAAGCATCCATATACAAGTTTTTATATGGGCACATTTTCAACTTTCTTGGGTTTTACCTAGAAGAGAAATTGCTAGGTCACGTGGTAACTCTATGTTTAACATTTCAAGGAATTGCCGAAGTGATTTTTTTTTTTTTTTTGAGACAGGGTCTCACTTTGTGGCCCAGGCTGGGGTGCAGTGGCGCAATGTTGGCTCACTGCAACCTCCCCTTCCCAGGTTCAACCTCCGGGTCCTTAACCTCTCCAGTAGCTGGGACCATAGGTGCAGGCTACCACACCCAGCAATTTTTGTATTTTTTGGTAGAGATGGGGTTTCACCACGTTGATCAGGCTGGTCTCAAACTCCTGTTCTCAGGTGATCCGCCCACCTCAGCCTCCCAAAGTGCTGGGTTTACTGGCGTGAGCCACTGCGCCTGACCACCAATATGGTTTTCAAATCACCTACACCATGTTACATTCTAACTGGCAATGTGTGAGGATTCCAGTTTTTCCACATCCTCACTAATGCTTGTTATTGTTTGTCTTTTTTATCACAGCCATCATCAGACATGTGAAGTGACATCTCATTGTGGTTCTGATTTGCATTTCCCTAATGACTTACAATGATTATTTGCCCAAAATCATGTCACTTCTTTTCTCAAAATTCTTTAAATGAGTTTTTAGTATTTTGGGAACAAAGGTCCATCCTTAGCTATTAATTTCTTGATCTAGTCTTAGCCTCATCTCATGCCACTCGCCTCTCCTATTCTTTGTTCCAGTCATTGGTCATGATATAGAATAGCTTTTTGTTCACTCTTCAGATTCTTCCGCTAGACTATGTGCTCTGTTAAAGAAAAAATAAATCAATGATATGTGTTAAAGCTGGGTAAGGAAGACTTTATTCAGGACTGTCACTATGAGTCTTGGATGGGGGGAGAGAGATCAAGCTCAACTCCCAATGCAGCATGGGCAAGTGGTGATTTATAGCCAAGGAACAGTGTGGGAGTTGGTGGATAGAAAATTATTAAGAGGAAATGTCAGGGTTAAGGGAGATTCTGGCTAAGCCAACCTAACAGAATTCTTGGTGATGACAGGCTGGGGTGATCAGACATCACCTGAGGGATGGTGGAAGATGAGGACTCTGATCAGATATCGAGGGTGATTAGATTATGAGGATGGGCGGGTTCTGGATAAATTGTTTCAATGGCGTTCTTTTGCTAAAACTGGATTTTACAAGGAAGTACACAGGTGTGTCTAGGGAGAATATCTCACTTTAATGTAACCTAAGGTTCCATTGACTCTACCCTCTAAATGCCTCTGCAATCTGTCCTTTACACTCTGGCCCACTGGGCTTTTTTTTTTTTTTTTTTGAATTATTTTATTAGTGGTCATCCTGGGGATTGTAATTAACACTTTAACCTAAAACAATCTTGTTTAGATTAATGGTAACTTAGTTTCAATAGTATATTAACTACTCCAATGTAGCTCTGTTCCCTTCTACCTCCTTTGTGTTATTATTGTCATACAAATTATATCTTTATACATTAAAAGTTTATCAGCACAGTTTTATAATTATTGCTTTATGAAGTTTTTAAAATCAGGCAGAAGAAAAGAGTTAGAAACAAAAATATGCTTACATTGTCATTATTATTTTTTCTATGTAGTTCCCTTTACTGATAATCTTTATTTCTTCATGTGGATTTGAGTTACTGTCTAGTGTGCTTTCATTTCAGCTTAAAGGAAGGATTCCCTTTAGTAAGTATCTTCTATATGGCAGGTCTGCTAGTGGTGAATTATCACTTTTTTTTTTTTTTTTTTCAATTTGGAAATGTCTTCATTTCTTCTCTGTATTTTGAAGGATAATTTTATTGGAAATAGAATTCTCGGTCAACAGTTTTTTTTTAGCACTTTGAATATGTCTTCTTACTGTTTGTGGACTTCCTAGTTTTTGAAAAACAGTTATCAATCTTAGCAAGGATCCTTTTTATATGATGAATCAGTTTTTCTCTGCTATCAAGATTCCCTCTTCAGCTTTTTGATAGTTTGACTCTGGGTGTATTTAAGCATAGATTTCTTTGAATTTACCCTGTTTTGAGTTTGTTGAGCTTCTTGGATGGGATGTGCAAATTAATGTTTTTCATCAAAGTTGGCAAGATTTTGGCTATTGTTTTTCATTATTTTTTATTTATTCCCTTTTCTCTCTCTCCTTGTAGGACTCCCATTATATTTGATAGATTTGATGGTGCCCTACAAGTCTGTGAGAATCAGTTCATTTTTCTTTATAATTTCTTCTTTGTGTTCCTTAGATTGGATTATCTCAATTGACTAATCTTCAAGTTTGCTGATTCTTTCCTCTGCCTCCTCACATCTGTTGTTGAGCCCCTCTGGTTAATTTTATCAGAGTTTTCAAGTTCAGAATTTTAATATGGATCTTGTTTTATAATTTCTCTTTATTGGTACTCGGTTTCATGAGACATTGTTGTAATACTTTTACTTCTTTAGACATGATTTCTTTTAATTCTTTGAATGTATTTATGATAGTTGATTTAAAGTGTTTTTCTACTTAGTCAAATGTCTGGCATACTCAGAGATAGTTTTTATTGACTCCTTTTTTTCTGTATGTATGAGCCATACTCTCCTTTTTCTTTATGTCTTATAATTTTGTTCTTATTGAAAGTGGACATTTTAAATAGTATAATCTCTCCTTCCCAGGCTTTGTGGTTGCTCCTTGTGTTGCTGCTTTTTGTTTAGTGATGTTCCTACTCTATTTCCTTAAAGTCTGTATTCTTTGTCCTGTCTTGTTAGCTTAGTGGTCAGCTAATGTTTGGACAGAGATTTCTTTAATGCCTTGAATCAATAAGTCTCTTGGCTTTTGCTGAGAGTCTGTGTGTGCAAGTTGGGCATGGTTTTAGTGCTCCATAAGTAGCTTACAATTGTGTCTCAACTTTTTCTTTCTGCTTGTGTGGACCCTCAAGGTTAGCTGAAGGTGAGAGATTAGGTCCTTCTCAGGATTTTCCTGAATATATGCATGGCCTTCCAGATTCGTAGGCGTACACTGAAGCTTTTCAAAGCCTTCTACGAACATCTCATTTTCAGTTTTTGTTTTTGTTTTTGAAGTTTTTTGGTTGTTCTCTTGTTAGCGCCAAATGTTTTTGCTACCTCAGGCAGCTGTGATGTTAAACAATTGTTGATTTTTTTTGACAAATGCCCGGGGTTAGTGCTGTTTGCATACAGTAGCTTTGAGTACATCAAATAAAGACAAATTCTAAAAATGGATCATTTCAGGGAGCTGCCAGACAGGTCAAGTAGGGATAATTTTCTGGGGATGAGACTTTTGAGGAGCTTCTGAATAGTTCTGTTCACTTCAGTGACTTCCAGGCTGCTGGTTTCACTATGATTATGGGCAGTTGGTTGTAAAACAGTTGGGCTCACGTCTGTAATCCTAGCACTTTGGGAGGCTAAGGTGGGATGATCGCTTGAGGCCAGGAGTTCGAGACCAGCTTGGGCAACGTAGTGAGACACTAAGACTCTGTTTCTACAAAAAATAAAAATAAAATATTGTTTTTTATTGTGGTTGAGGCTGCAGTGAGCCATGATTGTGCCACTGCAAGCCTCCTGCCTGAGCAACAGAGTGAGACCCTGTCTCGAAAAAAGAAAAGAAAAATGAAGATAATCACAGAGCTAGGGACATGGGGATGGGGTCAGGGCAAATTAACCCCTTTTCTTAGATAAATGCATACGAGATTGTTGAAAACTTTTTGATTTCTGGAGTTCTGAAGAAGTTGAGTTTGACAATTTATGCCATTATTATTGGTTTTTTAAGAAGGAATAAACTTTCAGAGGTCCTTATTCTATTCCAATAATGCCTGTCTTTTCACTGTGGTTTATTTATTTATTATTATTATTATTATTATCATTACTATTATTGAGACAGAGTCTTGCTCTGTCACCCAGGCTGGAGTGCAGTGGCGCAATCTCGACTCACTGCAGCCTCTGCCTCCCAGGTTCAAGTTATTCTCCTACCTCAGCCTCCCAAGTAGCTGGGATTACAGGCTCATGCCACACTGCTCAGCTAATTTTTGTATTTTTTTTAGTAGAGACAGGGTTTTACCCTGTTGGCCCAGGATGGTCTTGAACTCCTTACCTCAGGTGATCCACCTGCCTTGGCCTCTGCAAGTGCGGGAATTACGGGCATGAGCCACTGCACCCAGCCTCACTGTGGTTTAACTTTGCATTTTTCTGATGAACAATGATGTTCAAGATACTTTTCTGAGCTTATTGGCCATTTATATATCTACTTTTAAGTATCTGTTAAAGTCATTTGCCCACTAAAAAAAAAACCTCAATTTTAAAAAATTTTATTATTGAGTTGGAAAAGTTTTTTATATATTATGGATTCAAGTACTTTGTCATGTATAAGTATTATGAATACTTTTTCTCAATCTATTTGCTTAGTCATTTTCTCATTGATATCTTTTGGTTGGCAGAAAGTTTGATTACACACAATTTATTGATTATTTGTTTTTTAAAGTTAGTGCTCATTGTGTCAGAAATCTTGGCCTACACCAAGATTGTAAAGACATTCTGTGTTTTTTCCTAAGAATTTTATAGTTCTGCTTTATTTTAAAAGGATAGGTCTTACATCTCTGCTTCTAAATTCGTTGGCACCATTTTTTCATAATACAGCCTTTATTAGTTAAATATCTGAGAATCTGTAGTGATTAGTGATATCTATAGAATCTATAGTGATAATTCTCTATTTTGTTCCTGATACTGGAAATTTGTATTTGTGTTTTTTCCTTTTCTTTTTAATTAGTCTTACTACATGTTTATCAATGCTAATAACTTTTCAAGGAAACAGCTTTTGACTATTGATTTTTTTTTTCTGTTGCTTGTCCATTTGTTATTTCATTGCTTTCCAAGCTTTAATATTTCTTTATTTTTATTTTAGTTCCTCTTCTAATGCCAGCTTCACAAACTATGGCAAACCTGGGGCCAAAGAGGTTTGTGAAAATCTCTGCTTTGTAGCCGCCAGATTTTTGGAATGCTGGGGAATTCTCTTTGCTATTCAGTCTTGTATTCTGCTTGTTGCAATTCAACTGTCTCTTGTCTTGTTGTACTGCCCTCAGCCTCCAAAGGCTACTTCTTGAAGGCCAAGAGTGCCTCTGAGGGATTTATCTCAGCTATCTGGCCCCAGTACCATCCTTAAGGAACTGCTGTCTTGCACTGGATAAAGACCTGGAGTGCCTAGGAGGAATCTCTGTCACCTCTTCTCTCCTACCACTGGCCTTTTAGTGGGCTGTTGCCTTGCACTAGGGAAAGGTCCAGTATGCTTCAGGAAGAATATGTCTCAGCTCTTTCCCTGTATTTGGTCTGTAGTGTACATCCCTGTGTACTTGTAAGGACTGTTGGGAAAGAGTAGATGGGTGGATGCAGGTTTTCTCTGTGGCTGGGACTTCTTAAGTACATTATGTCTGCCTATGTGTGACCATTATAAGTTTGCTGAAAGTTCAGTTTGTTTCTTCTGACATATCTATGGCAGATTGTTTTTCCTCCTGCCATACTACCAGGGGTGAAAGTTAGCTGAGGGTCTATTCTTTCCTTGAAAAGGCTCAGTCTTTTCTAGAATTTAGTTCATGTAGGCTTTGTTTTCTTAGCTGTGTGATGAGTTTTAGGAAACTGTGATTTTTATAGATTAGCTGGTTTATTCTGTTGGTTAGTTTGGAAGTAAAATTCTCTTGCAACTCATTTCATCCTAACTAAAAGTGGGAGTTGGGAATATTTATTTTTAATATTCATTATTTAATGGTTATGCCTAAGTGGATTATTTTTAGTAGGTTTTCTTTTCCAGAGGTGAGACTAATGACATAAATCCTTCAATAAGTTGTTATACTTGTCTGGAGAAAAATGAACACAATAGATGTATAATACCTTACGTGCCATGGGCACATGATAGTTGAGGAAAAAGGACACTTTTCCTGCTTTCTGGGTCTTCTCTTATTATGAGTGTAGCTAATGTTTTACAGTAAACTTGAGAGGCAAGGGATAATATCCAGTCTTGACAATGGGAAAACTTTTATGTAATTTGAGTTCTGTAGGAAAATGATTCCTGGGGTGGAAATTATGTTTAAAATTTTGGCTGTACTGCTTTCTAGCAATGCCAATTTCTGCAGGTTATTTCACAGCTCTGAGCCTCCTTGACTATGTAGGGGTGATTGTTTCAACTTCACGGATGTATTATAATGATTAAATCAAATAGCATATGTGAAATGTGTAGGATAGTACCTGGTGCTTAGTGCTCAATAAATGTGGTTGTCCACACAATCATTCTTCCAGTCTCCTGATTCTTGTTCCTTTTCGTTTTCCATTATTCCATGCCTGTGACACTGTTGAGTATGGGGTTTACTAAGGGCTGCTATGATTGTGCTTAAGAGACATGCTAAAAATATTTTAGTCTTCATTTAGTCTTGTTCTTAATAAATGAATTCTGTATACATTTCATCTAAATTTGATTTTTAATTTGCCTTCAGTTAGGTTGTTTGCATGACTACAAATGGCTGTAGGATTTCAAATAAGCTTCAGTTTCCTTCAGAGATCAAATGTACTGTGTTTGCAGTGTAGCAAGAATGTTGGCATTTTCAGTCTCACCTAGATGTGAGGCATTGTCATTGTCTGATAGCATTCAACAGAGGATAGCATTAGCTATTCCTTCTTTTAGCTTCTAAGGTGCCGTATTATATCTGGGGTCAGCTGAAGTGCTTGTCATAGTCACAAATGCTTAATTATATTGGGAATCTTCTTAAGTGAGAGAATTCACAAGATTATCTATATTAGTTTTAAGGATTTAATAGATCCTAGCAATAATACACACTTTAAAAGCATAGACTTTAAATATATTTTAGTATTTTGCAAATGACTGAGGGGCAATAAGGTGGCTGACTGAGAGCAAGTCACCAAAAAACCTCCAAAAATCACCACATTTTCTTGTTTACATATTTTTATTATAGTTTTTGTTCATTCTTTATGTAATCAAAACTT
The DNA here is from genome assembly GCF_002776525.5 of Piliocolobus tephrosceles. NCBI lineage: Eukaryota > Metazoa > Chordata > Mammalia > Primates > Cercopithecidae > Piliocolobus > Piliocolobus tephrosceles. The sequence continues at coordinate 74,774,791 of NC_045455.1, forward strand.
TTTGTGTTTTGTTATTAGTAGCTTGCTCTTTGAAATTTACCTGAAGAGTTAATATTGAAAGCGGTTGGATAGCCTGTAGACCCAATTTGTATTTTCTATTCTTGCTATTCATTCATCATTATTCCTACCATAATCACAATATAAGTATTCCTCCTCTATTATCCTTTGTACATCAAGATGATGGTGGTACCATATGTTTTATCCAGTAGTAAATTGTTGCATTGTTTCTACTAATCTTATTATGGGCAACTGTGTCCATTTGTAAGAAAAAGTCAGCTAGGGGTTTGATGAACTTGAAGTAAGAGAAGTGACTGAGCTACATCAACCAAAATCTTAAGTAGCCACATATGCATTATGTGGTTGCTACATATTGATTAGACAGATAAATTGTCCTGCATAATACAACATGTTTTTGTGGATTCATTTACTGCATTGTGTTCCAATATTGTATTTGTTGAACTTTTTCTTCCTCTCTTGGGGACTGTTTCCAAAAGGAGTGAATTATAGTTCTTTGGCTTCACTGTGGCTGTTACTTGATTGATTAGAGATTATGGCTTTGGATTATGAGAGAATTTTGATGGACTTTTTTTTTTTTTTTTTTCTGTTTTGGAGTTTAAAAAGTATTTTAAAATACTTTGGCAATGGTGTTTTGTTGAAGTTTGATACCCTCTTACTTTTCTTCCTGTATTTATGCTTTGATTTACCTAATTCTAAAAAGATTTTTGCTTTTTAGATATTTAACAGTTTCAAGTGAAACATAAATAGACTTTTGTTGAAGAAACGGACTCGAGCAATTATTATCCTCTCTGAAACTTTGATTTCATAGCCAGGAAAGTAGGACCAGAGAAGGAGGTCAGAAGACTGATTAATTAGTAGCAAAGCCCAGATTTCCTGACTTCAGTTTGGTTTTCCTTTTACAGTCTGCCACAATGTCTCTACCTATTTACTACTACTCTTGATTTTCCTGAGAATAAGTCCTGGAATGAGAAGAACAGTATGGTAGAAAATTCTTTTGGAATTTAAAAGTGTGAAAGATTATTAAAAATACTGAATTACTTGAGGCGTGACAGTGCTATTTTATTTCTATCTTTATCAAATTTATTGTTTAGAGCGCTGAGAGTCACTATTATCTTACAGTAATGAAGGAATAATAAGAATCACAATGTCGAAATATGAACCTTGATATTCATATTTAAAATTTAATAGAATGGTAGAAATCCTGCTAAGTGGCTGATGCTTAAGACTAGAAATATTCTCAGCTGGAAATCTAAACTTCAGTGCAAAATTACACAAAAACAGTATTATCTCATCAAAGTAAAATTTCTTAATTCATTGACCCCCTGAAATAATAAATATGTATAGTCTACAGTCAGCTATCAACTTCTCTTTTGAATTGCTTCTGTCTTCACAGCATTGGGCACAGCAGGACATCTTCCCCACTGCAGCATCTAACCTGGCACATCATAAACATGAGAGTTGGATTACTCTTCAGTTTTATTTATTTATTTTTTATGATCTAGGTCTTGTTACCTCCTGCCTTGATCATTATAACTTCCATTTATCATCTTAGTCCCGAGTCTCTCACCTGTAAGTGTTGAAGTGGATAAACGCTTTTTTACTTTTCTCTGTGGAAACGGAATCTTAAGGTTTAGATGAATTTGGCAGTTTTCAAAAAGGAATTCTTTCATCCTTTTGTGCTTGAAGTTAAACTATATTGTATCAAAAATGGTATTTCTTCCAGGGTTTGCCTTATGAGGTTGTGCTCCAGCATAGCAGGTTTTCAATAGATAACTTTCAACCTGACCTCAGAGTTATATTTCTGCTTGCTTACATAATCTTGTTGCAGTTGGTAGACCAATTATATATGAGGTCATTTAAGGTTTACTGTACACGCTGAACTCTTATCCAAGCAATTAGGGCCCACAAAGATTTCTGTAAGAATTACAACATTGTGCTTTATTTAAAATGGTGAGTTGTGATATAAAATCCACAGGAGGAGAGAATTTTTTCCTTTAGTTTGTAAATAATTTTGAGGTTTGAGAAATTCATCAGTATCATAAATGATAGCATGGTTTTTGTGTAAATGTAGATAATAAAGAACAATCATTGCAGCTATTTGTCAAGCTTAATGAATTAGTGACAAAAATTATACAAAACTTCACTGGGAAAGTGTTACCTAAGAGTCCCTTACTTAATAGAGTCAGAGCTTGGGAAAAAATCAAAGATGCAGGGCTGCCACTACTTAAGATCTGCCTTATTTTCAATAATTGGACTAATTGCCTCTCATTATATAAGAATTTTCTTTGAGAAAAGGATTACCTTTGAGATTTCTTTAGTTTTTTTTTTTTTTTTTTGAGACAGAGTCTGACTCTGTCTCAAAATGGCTGGAGTGCAGTGGCACAATCTTGGCTCACTGCAACCTCCGCCTCCCGGGTTCACACCATTCTCCTGCCTCAGCCTCCTGAGTAGCTGGGACTACAGGCGCCTGCCACTACGCCTGGCTAATTTTTGTATTTTTAGTAGAGATGGGGTTTCATCATGTCGGCCAGGCTGGTCTCAAACTCCTGACCTCGTGAGCCACCGCACCTGGCCTAGATGTGTTTTTAAGAATAGAGTCCTTAGGCCGGGCGCGGTGGCTCAAGCCTGTAATCCCAGCACTTTGGGAGGCCGAGACGGGCGGATCACGAGGTCAGGAGATCGAGACCATCCTGGCTAACACGGTGAAACCCCGTCTCTACTAAAAACTACAAAAAACTAGCCGGGCGACGTGGCGGGGCCTGTAGTCCCAGCTACCCGGAAGGCTGAGGCAGGAGAATGGCGTGAACCCTGGAGGCGGAGCTTGCAGTGAGCTGAGATCTGGCCACAGCACTCCAGCCTGGGTGACAGAGCGAGACTCCGTCTCAAAAAAACAAACAAACAAACAAACAAAACCAAAAGAATAGAGTCCTTAAAAGGAAGAGTCTCATCAACTTTTAAAGTCCTTGAACGTGTTCTTGAGTATCCTGTAGAGTCTCTATAGCAATCTTTATCCAATGTGCTTAGTTTTTCTTTTGCCTTCTTTTTCCCAGGCACGATGTTCAAGAAGGATTCAATATTTTTGGTGCATTTTATTACCTTTTTTTTTTTTTTTTTTTTTAAAGAGACCGAGTCTCACCCTGTCACCCAGGCTGGAGTGCAGTGGCGATCTCAGCTCACTGCAACCTCTGCCTCTCAGGTTCAAGTGCCTCAGCCTCCCCAGTAGCTGGGATTACAGGCGGGCGCCACCATGTCTGGCTCGTTTTTGTATTTTTAGTGGAGTCAGGGTTTCACCGTGTTGGCCAGGCTGGTCTCAAACTCGTGACCTCAGGTGATCTGCCCCCCTCGTTGTCCTAAAGTGCTGGGATTACAGGCATGAGCCACCATGCCTGGCTGCATTTTATTACTCTTTATTTTCTGCCTAATTCCTCTTGTTGCTTTCTGCAACTTTCATTGCAGATGTATACTTTTAAAAATTAATTTATTTTTTAATTGACAAAAATTGTGTATACAGTTATGTGTTATTTAACGACAGGGTTGTTGTCTTCTGAGAAATGCATCATTAAGTGATTTCGTTGATCATTGTTAACATCACAGTGTGTACTTACACAAACCTACATGGTATAGCTCAGGGGGTCCAGTACTGGTCTATGGCCTGTTAGAAACAAGGCTGCACAACAGGACATGAGCAGCAGGCAAGCGAGCAAAGCTTCATCTATGTTTACAGCTGCCTCTTCTTGCTTGCATTACCACCTGAGATCCGCCTCCTGTTAGATCAGTGGTGACATTACATTCTTATAGGAGGACAAACCCTACTGGGAACTGTGCATGCAGTGGATCTAGGTTGTGCGCTCCTAATGCCTGATGATCTCTCAGTGTCTCCCATCACCCCTAGATGGGACTGTCTAGTTGCAAGAAAACAAGCTCAGAGTTTCCACTGATTCTGTGTTATGATGAGTTGTATAATTATGTAATTATATATTACAATGTAATAATAAGAGAAATAAAGTGCACAATAAATGTAATGCATTTGAATCATCCTAAAACCATTCCCCTCCCCCCAGTCTGTGGAAAAATTATCTTCCCTGGTATCAAAAAGGTTGGTGACTGCTGGTATAGCCTACTAAACACCTAGGCTATATGGTACAGCCTATTGTTCCAAGGGTACAAACCTATATAGCATGTTACTGTACTGAATACTGTAGACTATTGTAACACAATTGTTTCACAATGGTAGGTATTTGTGTATTGAAACATTGAAAGGTAATGCGTTAACTACAGTGTTATGACACTGTGACATCACTAGGTGATAGGAATTTTTCAATTCCAGTATTATCTTATGGGACCATCATCTAATACGCAATCCGTCATTGCCTGGAACGTCATTATGTGGTGCATGACTGTATTTTATGGCGTACAACATGTTTTGATATATGTATATATTATGGAAGGGCTAAATCAAGCTAATTAACATATCTATTACCTCACATAGTTATCTTTTTTTGTGGTGAGAACATTTAAAATCTATTCTCTTAGCCATTTTCAAGTATGCAATACATTGTTAATAACTATAGTCACCATATTGTACAATAGATCTTCTGAAGTTTTTTCTCTCAACTGAAATTTTCAACCAACATCTCCCCAATGCCCTCTACTCCCAGAGGTACAATTTTCAAGCTGTGTAATGTGCTAAACAAATAGGCTTCTGTGGATCCATGTGGCAATTTAATCACCATTAAAGACATTGTTTAAATGAGAAAATGAATTCAAATAGTAAACCCATAACTTAAAAATCACATTTTTAATGCCTATATAACACAAATGATAGAGAAATAACACACTTAACATACAAGTATCTCTTGTAAATTGATGAGAAAAACCATGTGATCCAATAGAAAATAAATGAAGGATTTAAACAGGCACAACATAAAAGAGGAAATTCAGATGACCAATAAACATGTGAATGTGTGTTCTAACCCTCTTTAATAGCTAGAGAGATGGAAATTATATAGCAAGATAGCAAACTTTCATACATCACTTGGGTCTAAATTGAAAAATACTGTGATGTCCAGTACCTACATAGTTTCAGGGAAATGACATTTTCATACATTGCTGGGAGAAATATGAGTTCATATGACTTCTTTAGAAAGTAATATTGGAGTAGTGATTAAAATAAAAAGTACATTTTCTGACATTTCTTTTTTATGCTCTATCCATTAAGAAAAAGCAGCACCTAAAAAGGGATAAATATACACATTATATATTACAGCATTTTGGTGTTTGTGGTAGAGACAAAAACTAGAAGCAACCTGAGTCTATCAATAGAGGAACCGTTGAATAAATTATTGTATACCCACATTATGGAATCTTCTGTGGCTGTTAAAAAAGAATAAATTAGACTTATATCTTTGTACCTAGAGAGTGTTATAGTTAAGCAAAATAGTACAGATTTCGGAGTGGCATGTAAGATATGATACCACTATTGTTAACAAAAAAAAAAACCTTAAACAATTTGAAACACCTTTTACAGGTCTATTATATGTCTGTCTGTGTTTAGAGAAAAGTGTGGGAGGAGCACTGCAGGCTCTTCACTTTGACTTCCTTGTGGGGCATTGGGTTAGGAGTGGGGCTTGAAAAAGACCATTTATATAGTTTTCTTTTTATATTTTTGAATTTTTAAAATGATAGTAAGCATGTATTACATTTGTAATTTTTAAAATAGCTAATAAAAACTTCATGTTTAAATGCAACTTTTATTCAAATGAAGAATACATCTATTCTAAGTTCTAACTGCTTTTTCTATGACCTGACCCACAAAATAAGTTCATGCTTTCTGTTTAAGAAATTTGGACTAAAAATAATTTCATGCTTCATGTTTAAGAAATTTGGACTCATTTTACAGGACCTGAAAATTGTTCTTTTGAGATGTGCTCATAACAAAAGGTCATTCCTTGGTTTTATTTTGTGTTTGTGGTTGTCATTGTCATAAATATGACTACCTATACTAAGACTAATAAATATGCCTTCAGCAAATTATAATTTAGCAATGCCTAATACGTAAGCACTTTAGGAGGCTGAGCTGCAAGCTGAACTTTGGATATTAAATTGTGATCTATTGACCAGCCACACTATCCTGCGGTATGTCACACATCATATTGCTCCTTTCTATGCGTGTCAGTTCTTTACTTCCAGTATGGCTGTTATTACTTTGCAGTATGGTTTTTCAAAACGTAAGAAGTATAACTTTTTGTTCCTATTACAAATATAAAACATAGTCAACATAAAAAACTTGGAAGACATTGAAAAACACAAAAGATAAAACCAAAATTGTCCATAAGCCTAAATAGACACTATTAATATTTTAATATATATAATTCTAATTTTTAAAAACAGTATTATTAGGTATAACTGACATGCAGTACACTGCACATATTTAGAATGTATAATTTGGTAAGTTTTTACATATGTATATAACCAGGAAACATTACTGTAATCAAAATACTGATCAGATAAATTTATGTCCCCAAAAAGCTTACTTGTGCCTCTTTATAACATTTCCTGGTTCCTCCATTGCCTAGGAATCATTAATCTGCTTTGTAGATTTATTTGGATTTTCTAGAATTTTATATAAATGGAGTCATGCGACATATATACTTTTCTGTCTAGCTTTTATCACTCAATTATTTTGAGTTTTTTCTTTCTGAGGGGTATTCCATTGTATGGATATATTACAATTTGTTTCTATACAGACATGTTGGTAGACATTTGGGTTGTTATAGGCTCTCAGAAATAAAGCTGCACTCGACCGGGCGCGTGGTGGCTCACGTCTGTAATCCCAGCACTTTGGGAGGCCGAGACGGGCAGATCACGAGGTCAGGAGATCGAGACCATTCCTGTGTAACACGGTGAAACCCCATCTCTACTAAAAATACAAAAAAATTGGCCGGGCGTAGTGGCGGGCGCCTGTAGTCCCAGCTACTTGGGAGGCTGAGGCCGGAGAATGGCGTAAACCCCGGAGGCGGAGCTTGCAGTGAGCTGGGATCACGCCATTGCACTCCAGCCTGGGCGACAGAGCGAGACTCCGTCTCAAAAAAAAAAAAAAAGAAAAGAAAAGAGAGCTGTTCTCAACATTGATGTACAAGCCTTTGTATGGACATAGGCTTTCTTTTTTCTTGTGTAAATACCTGCATCACGTGGTAGGTGTTTAACTTTTTAAGAATTCTGGTTTCCACTGTGGTTGTATCATTTTACATTTCCACTAGCATGTATCAGAGTTCCAGTTCCTCCACATTCCTGCCAGCTCTTGGTGTGGTCAGACTTTTGAATTTTAACCATTAAAATAATTATGTAGTAGTATCTGACAGTGATTTTAAATTGCATTTCCTAGTGACTAAAGATGTTAATCTTCTTGTGCAAGATGCATCTGTGTGTTTATTATCTTTATATATTTGGTAAAGTGGTCAAATCTTTGCCTACATTTTGGATGGGCTGTGTTTTTTTTTTTTTTTTTTTTTTTGAGTTGCTTTTTCTTTATATATTCTGGATATAAGAACTTTATCAAATATAAGATTTGCAAATATTTTATTGTAGTCTATGGCTTATCTTTTTATTCTCTTAATAGTGTTCTCTGAAGGAGTTTTAAATTTTAATGAAGTCCAACTTATTAAATTTTTACTTTTAAGGATTGCACTTTTGGTATCAACTAAGAAATCCTAAAAATCTTTGTCTAACTGAGGGTCACAAAGACTTCTTTTCTCATTTTTTTCTAGATGTTTTTGTACTTGTGGATTTTACATTTGTATCCGTCATCCTTTTTTGAGTTAATTCTTGTATATGACATAAGGTATGGTTCAAAGTTTATTTTTTGCATGTGGATATCTAGTTGTTTCAGCTCCATTTGCTGATAAGACTGTCCTTTCTTCACTGAATTGGCTTTGTAGTTATGTCAGAAGTCTGATGTCTGTGTATATTGTGAGTCTGTTTCTAGACTGTTCTGTTCCATCGATGTGTTTTTCTCTCGACATCAGTGCCTCACTGTTTTGACTACTGTAGCTTTATAATTAGTCTGGAAATCACATAATGTTAATTCTCCATCTTTGTTCTTTTAAAAAGTTGTTTTGGTTATTCTAAGTTCTTTGCATCTATATGTGATTTGTAATCAACTTGTCAATTTATAAAACAACAAAAAAGCCTGCTGGGATTTTTAATGGGGATTGCGTTAAATCTGTAGATCATTTTGGAGATAATTGCTATCTTAATATTATTGAAACTTCCAACTCATGAACAAGATATATTTCTCTATTTAGATCTTTAATTTCTCTCAGCAATGTTGTATTGTTTTCAGTGTACAGGTCTTGCATATGTTTTGTCTGCTTTATCCTTTGAGTATTTCATACTTTTTGATGTTATTGTAAATGGTATTGTCTTTTTGACTTACACATAGAAGTACAGTTGATTTTTGTATACTGATCTTGAATCTTGAGGCTGTGCAAAACTCACTTATTAGTTCTAGAGCTTGTTTTTGTAGATTGCATCACTTTTTCTATATAAACAATCATGTCTATAAATAAAAACAGCTCTACTTTTTCCTTTCCAATCTGGATGCCTCTGATTTCTTATATGTGTTTACCTTATTGCACTTGCTAAAATCTCTTTAATATGTAATTTATTATGTAAAACATTAAAATATGTTGAATAGAAGTTACGAGAGAGAATATCTTATTCCAGAAGTTGGGGAAAAGGATCTTTAGTCTTTGATTTTTAAGTAGATTGGGTAAAGGTTTTTCATAGATGTTCTTTATCAAGTTAAGGAAGTTTTCTTCTGTTCATAGTTTGCTTAGAGTTTTTAATCTGGAAGGGATGTTGAATGTCATCAAGTGCTTTTTCCGTGTCTTTTGATATGATCTTGTGTGTTTTTTTTTCTTTTTCTTTCTTGTTTATTAACGTGAATTACATTGATTGATTTTCAGATGTTAAGCTAACTTTTCAACTTCTCATTCCTGGGATAAGACCCTCTTGGTAACAATGTGTGAGTCTTTTAATATATTATTGTGTGTGAACATTTTGTGTGTGAACATTTTGTGTGTGAACATTTTGTTTAGGATTTGTGTGAACATTTTGTTTAGCATTTGTGTGAACATTTTGTTTAGGATTTGTACATCTATATGAGGGATATTCATCTGCAGCTTTCCTTACTTGTCATGTCTTTGTCAGATTTTGATATGAGGGTAATACTGACCTCATAGAATGAATTGGGAAGAATTTCCTCCCCTTCAGTTTTCTGAATGAATTTGTATACAATTGATATTTTTTCTTAAATGTTTGGTGGAATTCATCAGTGAAGCCATCTTGGCGCAGAGTTTTCTTTTCGGGAGGTTATTAACTGTAAATTCAATTTCTTTCACAGATATAGTTATTCAAGTTATCTCTAATTGTGTCAACTAAAAAAGGAGCTGACTCTTTTAAGGACTTTGTTTCTTCTAAGTTGTGGAATATGTTAGCATAAGTGTTTTTTTTTTTTTTTTAACAATATCCACTTATTATCCTTTTAATATCTGAAGTATCTGTATTTTCTGTCTGTCTCTCTCTCTCCGTCTCTCATTCCTGATGTTGGCAAATTGTGTCTTCTCTCTCTTAATAGTCTGACCAGAGGTTTGTCAATTTTATTGTTAGTCTCAAAGAACAAGATTTTGGTTTCATTCATTTTTCTTTGTGTTTTTGTTTTCTATTGCATTGATTTTTAAGCTATGATGAATATTTTTTCTTTCTTTGGATCTCATTTTCTCTTCTTTTTCTAGTCTCTTAAGGCAGAAGCTGAAGCCATTAATTGGAAACACTTCAGTTTTCTCAGGATAGGCAATTAGGGCTGTAAAATTTTCCCTAAGTACAGCTTTAGTGGAATGCTAAAATTTTTGATACATTGTTTTTTCTTTCATTCCGTTCAAAAAGCTTTGTAATTTCCCTTTTAATTTCTTCTTTGCCCATGTGTTAGTTTTTTTTTTTTTTTTAAATTTTGTATATGTAACATATAACATGATGTTATGGGATATATATAGATAGTAAAATGGTTACTATAGTGAAGCAAATTAACATATCCATCATCTCACATAGTTACCCATTTTTTTTTTGGTATGGCAAAAGCAGCTAAAAACTACTCAGTTAGCAGGAATTTCAGTACAATTTCACAGTAGAATTTTATTACTTATAGTCCTCATATTGTACATTAGATCTCTAGACTTGGTCATCTTACATATCTGCTACTTAAATACTCTGACCTGTATCTCCCCATTTCCTACCCACCCCTATCCCTGGTAACCAATGTTTTTCTTCTATATCTCTATATTTTTGACTACCCCCGCTCCCCACTGCCCTAACCAGATTCCACATGTAAGTGAGCTCATGTAGGGTTTTTTTTTTTTTTACCCTGGGTCTGATTTATTTCTCTTAGCATGACGTCCTCCAACTTCATCCATGTTGTGGCAAGTGGTAAGATTTCCTCCTTTTTAAAGCCTCAATAATATATATTCTTCCCCCCCCCCCCCCCGAGACAGAGTCTCGCTCTGTTGCCCAGGCTGGAGTGCAGTGGCGCAATCTCGGCTCACTGCAACCTTCGCCTCCCGGATTGAAGCGATTCTCCTGCCTTAGCCTCTGGAGTAGCTGGGGCTACAGGCATGCACCACCACGCCCATCTAATTTTTGTATTTTTAGTAGAGACGAGGTTTCACCATGTTGGCCAGGATGGTCTCAATCTCTTGACCTCGTGATCCGCCCACCTCAGCCTCTCAAAGTGCTGGGATTACAGGCGTGAGCCACCATGCCTGGCCTAATATTCTATTGTATAGATATACAAGCTGGCCATCCCTTGTCTGAAATGCTTGGGACCAGAGTTATTTTGAATTTCAGATTTAAACATTTTTTTGAATATTTGCTTATACACAATGAGACATTGCAGGGATGGAAACCCAACTCAAACACGAAGTCCAGTTGTGTTTAATGTATATCTTATACATGTAGCCTGAAGGTAGTTCTATTTTTCCCTGGGGATGCTGAGTAAATTGGGTGTTGAATGCCTGCTTTTTGACTGCGACCTCTCACATGCAGTCGAATGTGTGGAATTTTTTATTTGTGGTGTCATGTTCATATCCTTCGCCCACTCTTTGATGAGGTTGTTTGATTATTTTCCTGTAAATTTGTTTAAGTTCTTTGTAGATTCTGGATATTAGCCGTTTGTCAGATGGGTAGATTGGAAAATTTTTCTCCCATTCTGTAGGTTGCCTTTTGACTCTGATGATAGTTTCTTTTGCTGTGCAGAAGCTCTTTAGTTTAATTAGATCCCATTTGTCAATTTTGGCTTTTGTTGACATTGCTTTTGGTGTTTTAGTCATGAAGTCTTTGTCCATGCCTATGGCCTGAATGATATTGCCTAGGTTTTCTTCTAGGGTTTTCATGGTTTTAGGTCTAACATTTTAAGTCTCTCATCCATCTTGAATTAATTTTTGTATTAATTAATTTTTGTATAAGGTGAATTAATTTTTGTATAAGGGGTTCAGTTTCAGCTTTCTACATATGGCTAGCCAGTTTTCCCAGGACTATTTATTAAATAGGGAATCCTCTCCCCATTTCTTGTTTTTGTTAGGTTTGTCAAAGATCAGATGGTTGTAGATGTGTGGTATTCTGAGGACTCTGTTCTGTTCCATTGGTCTATATCTGTTTTGGTACAAGTACCATGTTGTTTTGGTTACTGTAGCCTTGTAGTATAGTTTGAAGTCAGGTGGCATGATGCCTCCAGCTTTGTTCTTTTGGCTTAGGATTGTCTGGACAATGTGGGCTCTTTTTTGGTTTCATATGAACTTGAAAGTAGTTTTTTCCAATTCTGTGAAGAAAATCATTGGTAGCTTGATGGGGATGGCATTGAATCTATAAATTACCTTAGGCAGTATGGCCATTTTCATGATATTGATTCTTCCTATCCATGAGCATGGAATGTTCTTCCATTTGTTTGTGTCCTCTTTTATTTTGTTGAGCAGTGATTTGTAGTTCTCCTTGAAGAGTTCCTTCACATCCCTTGTAAGTTGGATTCCTAGGTGTTTTTTTTCTCTTTGAAGCAATTGTGAATGGGAGTTCACTCATGATTTGGCTCTCTGTTTGTTTGTTATTGGTGTATAGGAATGCTTGTGATTTTTGCACATTGATTTTGTATCCTGAGACTTTGCTGAAGTTGCTTATCAGCTTAAGGAGATTTTGGGCTGAGATGAGTGGGGTTTTCTAAATACCCAATCATGTCATCTGCAAACAGGGACAAGTTGACATCCTCTTTTCCTAATTGAATACCCTTTGTTTCTTTCTCCTGCCTGATTGCCTTGGCCAGAACTTCCAACACTATGTTGAATAGGAGTGATGAGAGAGGGCATCTCTGTCTTGTGCCAGTTTTCGAAGGGAATGTTTCCAGTTTTTGCCTATTCAGTATGATATTGGCTGTGGGCTTGTCATAAATAGCTCTTATTATTTTGAGATACGTCCCATCAATACCTAGTTTATGGAGAGTTTTTAGCATGAAGGGCTGTTGACCTTTGTTGAAGGACTTTTCTGTATCTATTGAGAGAATCATATGGTTTTTGTCTTTGGTTCTGTTTATGTGGTGGATTACATTTATTCATTTGTGTATGTTGAACCAGCCTTGCATCCCAGGGATGAAGCCAACTGGATCGTGGTGGATAAGCTTTTTGATGTGCTGCTGGATTCGGTTTGCCAGTGTTTTATTGAAGATTTTTGCATCGATGTTCATCAGGGATATTGCTAAAATTCTCTTTTTTTGTTGTGTCTCTGCCAGGCTTGCTGGCCTCATAAAGTGAGTTAGGGAGGAGTCCCTCTTTTTCTACTGTTTGGAATAATTTCAGAAGGAATGTACCAGCTTCTGTTTGTACCTCTGGTAGAATTCGGCTGTGAATCTGTCTGGTCCTGGACTTTTTTTTGGTTGGTAGGCTACTAATTATTGCCTCAATTTCAGAGCCTGTTATTGGTCTATTCAGAGATTCAGCTTCTTCCTTGTTTAGTTTTGGGAGGGTGTAAGTGTCCAGGAATTTATCCATTTCTTCTAGGTTTTCTAGTTTATTTGTACAGAGTTGTTTATAGTATTCTCTGATGGTAGTTTGTATTTCTGTGGGATTGGTGGTAATATCTCCTTTGTCATTTTTTATTGCGTTTACTTGATTCTTCTCTCTTTTCTTCTTTATTAGTCTTGCTAGTGGTCTATCAATTTTGTTGATCTTTTCAAAAAACCAGCTCCTGGATTCATTGATTTTTTTGAAGGGTTTTTTGTGTCTCTATCTCCTTCAGTTCTGCTCTGATCTTAGTTATTTCTTGCCTTCTGCTAGCTTTTGAATGTGTTTGCTCTTGATCCTGAACCACTTTCTAACAGCTTGCACCCAGGGGGCAGGGATATAGCTGTGGCTCTGACCCTGGAGGGCAGGGTGCAGAACTGGCATGGCTCCAGGGAAGAAGGCGAACCCCAAAGGTTCAGGCCCCAGGGAATAGGGCACAGCTGCAATTTGGAACCTAGAATCAACAGGACACAGTGGCAACGTCAGCCCTGGGAGGTGAGATGTCACACACTAGGTACTCTTGATGCTGGGACTGTGACACTCAGCAATAGCCCAGGTTCTGTGCAGCCAGGTGCAGCACTATCAAGAACCCAGAAATGGCAAGGCACAGATATGGCCCAGGGGACAGGGAGCAGTACAGCGTCACTCTACTGCCTGGGGAGGTGGGGCTTCTCAGCAGCTCAGATTCTGAGTTCCTAGTCCTATTCTAGCGGGGAGAGGCCCTGTGGCCATTTGACCTGTAGGAGAGAGGCACAGCTCATCCAAGGCTTTGATTACCTGGAAGTAAGATACTGTATCAGCTTGACCCTAAAATATACAGCTACATGGGTTGGATGAGGTACTAGTTCCCTGAGAGGCAGGGTACAGTGTCGGCTATGGCACTGGGTAGGACAGCTGCTCTAGTGTGCCAGAGGGTTGGGCCATCCGGGAGGATAGGGTGTTGCATTAATGTGGTGTCTGGGGTTAGTTTGATGCTGTGGGTCCCCAGTGAGAGAATCACTTCAGCTCAGGCTTTGAAGGGCAGGATACACCAAAGTCTGGGATGCAGGGGATGCAGCAGCTTCAGGGTAACTTGGAGCATAACACTAGCTAAATTCAGGGATTGGGGGCTACCAGGTAGCTGTGCTGCAGTGATGGCAAAGCCTCCAGGATGGAGGGGTGCAATGACTACCTATCCCTGGAACAGGATGCACAGTAGCCATGGCTCTGGTTGCAACACAGTAGCAGCTCAGGCAGGGGACTGGGGTAAGGCACAGTGTCAGTTTCTTCTCTGGGAGTAGCACAGACTGTATACTCTGGGGAGCTCCCTCAGCTGGGCTCAGAGCCTGTGAGGACTGCAGGAATCTCTAGTAGCAAAGACTACAGGTATCCATAGTAGTGATGGGAGCTGTTAGTGGCCTTCTGCTTACCTTTTTCCTGCAGAGAGAAATACCTCCTGGGTCCAGGCTGATCCCCAAATAGGGGCTGAGATCATCCTTGGCAGAGGCAAAGTTTCCTTTTCTTCTCTTTGTGGCCGTCCTGGGTTTCTGTGCTCTACAGGATTTCTCCTACTCCTTTGCAGTTCTCCAGGGCTCTCCTTTATTTATTTTGGTTGAAATGTGGTTTTTTCATTTGTTTGGCTTGGTTTTATTTATGGAGGAGAAGAGTGCTAGGAACTTCTAATTGGCCATTTTAGCAATGATCCCGTGTGCTATGTGGAATTATGCTATTTAGTCTCTAAATATTTGAAGATTTTCCAAAGATCTTTCTGTTACTAATTTCTAATTTAATTTAATTTTGGTCAGAGAATACACTTTGCATGGCTTGAATCATTGTAAAATGTATCTAATGTTTTAAAAAATGACTATGTAAATGTGTATCATTTAAGAAAACAATAGTATGTACTGTATATACTATTTTGTATATACAGAATATTTTCTTACCTTTTTAAATTTACAGACCATACTTTTATATATACAGACCATTTTCATAAAGCAATATATTATGGACATTTTCTTATGTAAAATATTTTCTAAAGCATGCCTTTGAAAAAATAACTTTTTTGCAGAACTAATATATTTTTGTGGTTCAGAAATCAAAACAATATAAAAAGATATACATTGAGAAATTTTGTATTCACCCCTATTCTCATTCATGTGAATTCTCACAGTATTAGTTTCAGAGGAATCTGTCTTGCATTTTTCTATACAAACACAAGCAAATTTACTCTTATTTTTGTACTCTTACACAAAAAGTGAACAACATGACACTTAGTCATTGAATATGGATATGTATAATTATTTAATACATATTGATGAATTTTTCCAATTTTAAGAAAAGCTGAATCTCTTCTCTGTGCTGAGCACTGTGCTGGCCAATGCTGTAAGTATTATTTAGTTTTGATAACAGCTATATTGTATCATAGAAACATCAACCCACTTTATAAATGATTGACTTTATATAAGCTGTATAAGCTGATGTTTTATATATGTGTTATTTCTTTTGATGTCTCAAAGAACCTTATTTTATTCATCTTTGTATTCTTGGTACTGAGCGTATAGTAGATCCTTAATAAATATAGCTGTGTGAATAAATTAATTTTTTAGTTCAGTTAGTTCATGTTGTAAATAATGAGGACTTTGGGGCTAAATGTTTTTACCCTTCATGTCCATTATATCTAACTACAGAATGTTACATGGTAAATAGGGGAAAGTTCAGCAGATGAGCATGTAGTTGTAGTGAGGAGGTTAGTCACGCTTCTTTTGAAATCTCGTGTTGTGATGTGGTAGAAAAATCAGATTCAGGGGAGTGTTATGGGCCTAGGTGTAGATTGTCTCTGAGCTGTTTTGTGGGTGATGAAATGGTAATGAAATGTCAAGTGAAAGTACTCTAACGTAGGCTTTACCAGTGAGGATGTGATAAGCACTGGGTTCCTTTCTCCGTTATTTCTTCAGATTTGGCTCTAGGCCTAGCAGGTAATTTGAGTGTAAACTCAGGAGCCTATTCATATCCACCAAGTCCACACTATACAGCCTGGTGTCCAGGGTACACAACAGAGATAGGAGTTTGCAGGTGAGGATGAGACTTGAATAATTCTCCCACAACTGGTTCTCATTGGCTGAGGAACTGGGCACGGTGCTTTACCTGTAATCCTCACAAACCATTACTCAATAAGTATTATTATCTTTGTTTTAAAAATAAGGAAACTACAAATCTGCATGTTCGGCACATGTATCTCAGAACTTAAAGTATAATAAAAAAATTTAAAAAAGAAAATAAGGAAACAGATCTGAAAGAGTCAAAATGCTTATCTGAGGATGTGGATAAAAGACAGGATGAAAAAATCGCAATAGGTCTGTCTGGCTTCAAAGGCTTTTTTTTTTCCCCCTCCATTATATTATGTTGCTTTTTGGGATACTAAGAAAACATCAACAGTTTTGAAGGATTTATTATAATAGAATCTGACCTATGCTTAATTTTCTAGAATTTTAATTTTAACTTAAATGAAAATTTGAGTTCATGAAGGGAGAAAATTATAATTTAGGTAACTGTGATAAAATTACTTTAAAGCCTTTGAATATGGCCAGGCAAAAAATAGTACATATTTTTTGAAAACAAATACTGGTTAGGAATTGAGTCCGGGATTTAGGCCAACATGAACTACATGTTTTTATCTTTACATAGAAACGGAATCTTAGAATATAGGATCAAGCTCTTTGGGATTGTTTTGACATCAGTGTATTATTATGTGGACTCCTGGAAGGTAGCATCTTGTGCCTGAAAACATTGAAGCTGGGGATTTCTCTCGTGTACTCTGCTATGTTTATATTAGGTTATGTATGGCAGTTTGGCACTTTGTTTTGCAGATGTTCGTAATGTACAGTCTTAAATCTTGTTTCTATTTCTGGCATGCTTTTAAGTATGACTCATGTTTTCTTGAGGCCATTCTAAAAATACAGCTAGTTTCAAGCGTTAATGTAAAGTATACCACAGATACCACATAGCACTGCATGATGCTTGCTTTCAGTAGTTTAATGCAATTTCCTGACACATTAAATATAGACATGCTTTTTGACAAAATACACTATACTAAAACATGAATAAGTGAAAGTTGGATTTTCTTTGAGAAGTAGATCCTCCGATAACAATATTCATTACAAAATAAATTTGAAATTTTAATAAAAGGAATAAAACATATCATTGATACCACCAAAAAGAAGTAGAACTATTGGCCAGAACAGCAAGTCCACTAAATTTGATGTAGCCCTGAGAGGTCCACACTTATAGGGAAAGTCTTGCACCTGAAGCTGGACACCTGTTGAAAAGCTTTTGATGGGTCTGTACAATATAATGACTGAAATACAAGTTTTGGACTTAAACAACTTAGGTGTAAATCTTGGTTTATGGACTTACCAACTATAGACAAATGATAATACATTTCCAATTTTGATTTTCTTATTGTAAAATGGGAGTAATGAGTATTTAACAAACACAGCATTTACTATTGTTAGACAGTGTTCTAAGTGCTTAATATAATCCTCATTACAACTTTATAAGTAAGTACAATTATATCTATTATACAGATGATGAAAGTGAGCAGAGAGGTTAAGTAACTTGATTAAGGTTACATAGCTAGTAAATAGTAGAGCTGGAATTTGAACCCAGCCAGTCTGTCTTGAATCTGTGTCCTTATACAATAGGTCTGCTGCTTTCTAGAATTGTTATGAGATCCTATATGAAAAATCGTTTGTATGTTTACCTGTTAATTGATAGGAATGCAATAAATTATGAGCATTATTAGTATTGTTATTGGGGGAGAATAAAAGCAGGGAAAATATATGTTCTTTGTAAAGGTATGCCATAGACTACAAGGCCAGCCATGGGATTCAGAAGTAGCTTATATGTATTAAGAAACTTATGTAAAATTGGAATGTGATGATGAGAGCCTTAGATATCCTGACAACTCCTACAGGCTTAATCTAAAGGTATAACTTATTCTCTACTGATTTCCTCCCTAAAAGTTTTATCTTTCAGAAGGTAAAGGAAATAGAGAGAAACTCTTTCTCTGGGCTTAACTGTGACAAACTCATTAGTGGTGTGCAGGCAACAGAGGCCTTGAGAAAAAATAATGACTACACAGTATTTCTCAGCTATGCTGCCATTGACATACTGGGCAGGATGAGACTGTCTTGGTCATTGCATTTACCATCACAAAATATCGGTGGTATATCAAATTATTTCTCATTCCCCAAAGCTTTGCAACAGCTCAGAGTACTCCCAGGCATTTTCCAAATGCCTCCTGGCAGGTCTAGAATGGTAGCAGTATGGTCACCAGTTGAGAACCACTGTTGAGTGGTAAGAATAAAGGAAGGACTGAGACTAGTCAGATGTGCCTTAGGGCAGTGTTTCTCAGTACATGTGCATCATGCTGAAGTGGAAGACACTCCCATGAGCATGAACAAGATTATGCATAATTCCCAGGGCTCTAGCTTTAAGTAACTCCATGCTTTTCTCTTCTATTTAAGAAAGTACTCTGGCGTATAAATGGCTCTATTATTATGGCTATAACTTCACTTCTGCTCCAGTTTGCTTCAAAAAATGAAAAGAGAAGTTATTCCTAAACATCAGCACTTTATTATACAGAAAATTTATGAGGGGCAGGCCTCACATTTGATTAGGAACTGCTACCTTAAATTTTAAAAATCTTGAAAATGAATATGGTTCCAAGGTCAAAACATTCAAAACGAACTGGAAGTATAGAACTAAATTGAGACTCCGTAATTATAAATAGTTACCAATAGTTATAAATAATAAAAGGTGGAAGGAAGTTAAAGAAACCAACTTGGCTTTACCTTCTAGAACTTTACAAATTTTGGATTTTAAATTATCAAGTCCAGGTAATGCAAGGTCAGGCACATTGCCAAAGTTGAATACAAAGTGACACAAAACTGTGAGAGTACTATAGAGAATGCCTGTGGCCAAATTAAGCTGAGATTTATGAAAATGTAAAGAAAAAATACTTTTTTCCCGAAGTGTTTAAGTTTTTTATTATATGTTTGATATCAGAGTAGGAAGAGGTAATAGATTTGCAGCATGGGGAACGTTGTGTAGTTTTATTAATAAAGAAGTTAAGGCGTCTTAACTCTTATTTTGTTTCATCCTTAAGCAGCAAGGAGGCTGACTTGTCTTGAAGCAAGAAATAATAGACTGTATATTATAAAGATTGATTTAAGCTTCAAGCAGAAAAGAAAATAGATAAAAGGGCATGTGATAGTTATAGATAAGATTAACTCTCTAGACTCAGGCCAGTTGCATGTTAGCATCATGAAACTACCTAATAAATTGCTCAAAAGTATAGGTCTTAGAGCAGTATTTTTCAATCTGTTTTTCTTTATTGCTCTCCTGTGGGTGTTTTCTCCCTATCATTATTCCTTCTTAACCCCATGAAATTTGAATACTATAGATATGTTATATATCTGTTTATGTACTGTGCCCTTTTAGAGATGGAGCCTCACTCTGTCGCCCAGGCTGGAGTATAGTGGCGTGATCTTGGCTCACTGCAACCTCCGCTTCCTGGGTTCAAGTGATTCTTCAGCCTCAGCCTCCTGAGTAGCTGGGACTACAGGCTTCCTCATGTTGGCCAGCCTGGTCTTGAACTCCTGACCTCAGGTGATCCACCTGCCTCGGCCTCCCAAAGTGCTGGGATTACAGGTGCCTAGCCGAGGACCACAAACTATTGTAACATCTAAACATTTTTTTTCAAGTCCCCCTTCCAGGAACCAACTTTTATCCCATGAGGGATGCATGTCGTAGGGATTTTATCCCACTAGGGATGCATGTCTTAGAGGATTTGTAAAAACAAGAGAGAAACCAAACCGTTTTACTGAGTAATTAGTCTCAGACATATGGGCATTCGTTCTGGGGAGATTATAATATGCTTTAGTGTGACCCCAGTGACATGATAAACCAAACAATTTGTCCAAAACCTTGTCCTTGATCTTCTTACCAGGATAATGAAAATCAGAAAATTATCTTTCCAATGATTAAATGTTTGCTTTCTTTGGGGTAGGGGAGTACAGGAGAGACTACCCTAACAATATTGTGCTGTCAGAGGAGGAGAAGCACTAGATATTTAGTCCTAGGCTTTCTTAGTTGGATCTTGGAACTAATCTGTGACCTCAGTGGGTGATAAAACAAAGTTTAACACGTATGGAGTATTTACTACATGTAGAGGACTACGTGCTCGCAAACGAGACGTTCCCGATAAGTCCTGCTCTTGCAAATGAAGCAGGGCATTCCGGATAAGTCCTGCTCTTGCAAAGGAAGCAGGGCGTTCCTTCCCTGCAAACAGGGAGTACAAAGGAGCCAGCTGCTAACAGCAGACTCTGGGGGCTTGTTTATGTGTAAACATCTTGAAAATCCAGAAAGTCAGGGAAAGGTCAGAAAAACAACAATGTGTCTTGTGACTTGGCAACATTCCACAAGCGACTGTATAAAATAAAGCAGAACCCACCATTTGAAGTGGCCACCATGTTTGTCTTGTCTTGTGTTGTCTTGTGTGTTCATTCCTTTGTTTAGGAAACACGCAGACCCCAACAACTACATACAAAAGACGTTATGTAATATAGATGTCTGTCTGTCTGTATAAAATGCAACGTAATAAACACTGTAACCCACATCTTATGTAAGAACTACAATATTACCAATATCCTTGAAGCTATACATGAGAATTTCTTTGATTCCATGGCCACTGCTTATACCCAGGTATCGAGTTATCATCAGCTTACCATTCTCTTGCCATTTTGCTTTTTCAAGTACTGTTTTGTCACATATGTATCTATTTCTAAAGAATTCATTTGCTAGTTTACTGAGATTTATCAAAATGTTATTGTATTATACATGATTTATTCTTTTTTTTCACTCAATATTACACCTTTAAGCGTTAAACATATCATTGGAAGTGGGGGTCTTTTATTCTGTTTTTGTTGCATATAATATTCCATTCTGTGTATTTATTCATTGTCCTCTCTCCAGTTTTATTTTGGACCATTCTTCTCTGAGTATTCTACGTGTCTCCTGATGTATAAGGTTATGAGTTTTTCTTTTATACCCAGGAATGGACTCACTGGGTGATTTACATATGAGCAAAAACAAACTAATTATATTAATTTGAACATGTTAGAAAATGCTTAGTTAGAAGATGAGCACACTGATGGGGTGATTTAATAGTAGGCTTGGAAGGGCATTGCATGGAGTGGTCTTCTATTCACAAAAGAGTTTGGTATAAAATAGACTTAAATAGTTAATTCTAAGGAAGTAGTTTTAAGTCTACATCAAATTTTCTAACCATGATCTTACAACCCATTATCAACTTAAGTTGTAGTATGCTTTCCTCAGATTTTATAAGACTATAATAATCATTAACTATCTGCGATGATTTGGTCTTATCTCTCTTTAGGAACAAAAAGATTGGACTATAAAATTGTGATTGAAGTAATGAAATCAGTTCCTCAAATCATCCTTGACAATAACTTTTATTTTTTTAGGAACAGTTATAGGTTATTATTCAAATGTTATGGAAAGCTTTCAAGTAAGGAATATGTAATTCTTTGTGATATCATAAACTTAATCTTGTTTTAGCATCGACAGTAATGGTTTTATTGTAAACTATGTGAAAATTCACCAGGTGTCTATATGTTTGTCCAGATAAACATATGTATATGTTTATATATGTATATAAGTATGTTTATAAACACATACACAAACGTATATTTTATATACATTTATATATATATATAAATATGTCCACATTACTTGGAGATTTATATTATAAGTAATACTTAAATTTGCACTTCATTTTCTCTTTTTTCTTTATAGTTTCAGACTCCCTGGCTCAATCTGTAGTTCAGCATCTAAGATGGATAATGCAGAAGGATCTTTTGGGGCAAGATGTCTTTCTAATAGGACCTCCTGGGCCTCTTCGACGCTCTATTGCTATGCAGTACTTGGTGAGCAGTTAATTCTTGTCAATTTCTAAGGGTCTTAACTTTGTAAGCTATGAAATAAAATAAGATTAAGAATTTATAAAAAATATCAGAATTAGTCATTATTTGAAACAAATGCTGACATCAAAGAGTTATTTGTTTATAAAGTGTTTGGCATAAGTTATTTGGGAGTCAAATGTATATTTACCTTTCATAGCTTTAGCAAATTTTTACTGTGACTAGAAAGTCCCCCACTTCCAGTAGAAAAGAGATATAAATTCAGGCAATGAGTAGCAGATAGAATCAGCAAGTCTGAAGTTAACAAAACAAAAGTTGGTATTATACTGTTTAGTGAACATTCCCTTACCTCAGGCTCACATTTTAAAACACCAGACAATTCCCTTGACTTTTGGAAGTTATGCAGTCTTTAAAGGAAGCCCAAGGTCTGTAGAGTATCTCTTCTGTGTTACATATCTCTTTGTGTTTTCTTTAAATAGATGAGAAAACAAGTTCACAGAGGTTAAATAACTCACTCAAGCTTTATCCAGCTGGTAAATAATAGAGCTAAAGTTGAAATCCCATGTTTCCCCTTTCTGACATGTTGTCGTCTTAAACATTTACAGTTCTTTGAGAACTGTTGTTAAGTGAATTGAAGCTGAAATCTCAACCCAAATAAGAAAATTTGCAAATTGTGGCCAGGCACAGTGTGGTTCATACCTGTAATCCCAGCACTTTGGGAGGCCGAGGTGGGTGGATCACCTGAGGTCAGGAGTTTGAGACCAGCCTGGCCAACATCGTGAAACCTTGGCTCTACTAAAAATATAAAAATTAGCAGGGCATGGTGCTGGGTGCCTGTAATTCCAGCTACTCAGGAGGCTGAGGCAGGAGAATTACTTGAAGTTGGGAGGTGGACATTGCAGTGAGCCAAGATCTGCCACTGCACTTCAGCCTGCGCGACAGAGTGAGACTCCATCTCAAAAAACAAACAAACAAACAACAAAAAAAGAAAATTTACAAGTGTTTTCCACTATTTTGTCAGTATTAGTAGGCATTACCCTAATGATTAATGGAAGAATGCCACCAGACGAAGCTGTGTTCTGAAGACGTTTTTTAGGATGAAGAGAAAAACCTTACTTAAACTTAAGTTCCTTGTATTATTTGCTATGAAATGATTGATTTCTATGCTACTGAAATCTACCTTGTACACTCTTTTATTTCAGTGGTGAATCTTCTTTGGTACTTCAAAAATCGTGTGGGGCAGAAATAATAAATACATGAATAAATCAGAGCCTAACTTGCACTAGCTCATTGCTTTCTTATCTTTTATTTATCCCTAGAACTAGTTTGTGAGGTAAAACGTGCCAGTGTAGAGCCATCCTCACTTTATTAATATATAAGATAAAAGTGTCTTATCTAAGAATGCTGAGTCAGGTACTGAGAATTACAGATCTAGAGCCTTTTTTTTTTTTTTTTTTTTTTTTTGAGCTGGGGTCTCGCTCTGTCGCCTAGGCTGCAGTGCAGTGGCTTGATCTTGGCTCACTGCAACCTTTCCCTCCTAGATTCAAGTGATTCTCCTGTCTCAGCTTCCCAAGTAGCTGGGACTACTGGCGTGTGCCACCACACCTGGTTAATTTTTCGTGTTTTTAGTAGAAACGGGTTTCACCATTTTGGGCAGGCTGGTCTCCAACTCCTGACCTCATGATCTGCCTGCCTCCGCCTCCCAGAGTGCTGGGATTACAGCCACCGTGCCCAGCCAAGCCTTTTTAATTTTAAGATGTGCACTTGCTACCTTGCTTATTTCAAAGACCACAATATCTCACTGAGGTTTTGTTTTTGGCAAGGCTTTGAGCTTATTAAGAATGTGAAATGAGAGGGACTAAGAGATTATGAGAAGTCTGGTTGGTTAAAAAATGCAGCATAGGTTTGTTAGTGTGAAACCTGTGTCTTTAAAAAAGAAACCAACAACACTCTCACTTTAAATTGTGGAATGGAGCTGAGGCAACCTTAAGCTGTGGATACACATAAGAAAACTTAATACTAGCCTATGCCACCTTGCACACTGCAGTGAGTACTATTGCCCCTAAGAATCACAGCCTATGTATAGTGATAGCCAGAGTGGATGAGATCTTTAAAGGCAGAAAATTTGGGACAAGCATGTTAAACCATGAGAAAATGAATAGGAATAATTTCATGGTTGTGTTTATTTTATACTTAACTCATATAAAAGGACTTTGGTAGTTTGTTCGAAAAAATCATGCCACTCCTCCCTCCTCCATCTGCTGCTCCTGGGGCTGTTTGTGAATGTACTCGTGCCTCTTTTGTGAATCAGCACTTGAGGAGACTTTGGTGCTGTCATGGCTGATGAAGAGCAAAGGAAGCTAAGGATAATGATCATGTAGCAGTTCAGGGTGTAACTCTGTGCAATTTAACAGTAAGAGACATATGTAACTTTGTCAACCAGTGGAAGCCTATTGTAAATGAGAGGGTTTTTCTTTGAGGGAGATCACATCCAGTCAGTCATGAAGCAGACATAAAGGTACTAGTGATGTGTTCCAGAAGCAAGAAGTAAATACCTGCCAACAAGAGACATTGCTACTCTACTCCAAAATTGTGCTCTCTCAGCCAATTCATTTGTTTTTAGGGAAACATCCTTTGGTATCACCACGTCTTTGCCACTGCTCTGCATTTTCTCCATTTAAAAATGTTTCCTCCTTTTAGGCTAGGTGCAGTGGCTCATGCCTGTGATCCCAACACTTTCGGAGGCCAAGGTGGGCAGACCACTTGAGGTCAGATGTTCGAGATCAGTCTGGCCAACATGGTGAAATCCCGTCTGTACTAAACAATACAAAAATTAGCCAGGCATGGTGGCACATGCCTGTAGTCCCAGCCACTCTGGAGGCTGAGGCACGAGAATTGCTTGAACCTGGGAAGCAGAGGTTGCAGTGAGCTGAGATCACACCACTGCACAACAGTCTGGGTGACAGAGTAAGACTGTCTCAAAAAAAAAAAAAAAGAAAAAAGAAAAAATATTTTTTTTGCTCCTTTACATACATAAAGTTATGTAACATGGGGACAAGCACATTAAAGAAGACGTAAATTACAACAATATGTTTTTATCAGTAGCATAGGGAGATAGGATGGAGAAAAAAAATCCCCTTGTATGGCAGTATCCCATTTTGCCATTAATGGCATGTTCATTCCCATTTTCTGTTACGCTTCAGTAAATCAGTTTGTTCCCTATGTTTAGTAAAAACTTATTGTGTGCCTTATTTGATTAGAGAATGTCATTGTTTTTACTTCAACATTGTAAAACCAAAGATAACATTAAAACTTTTTGTACATGATTATAGGGCAAAAGACTTTTAAGGATGGATAAATTATCTTGAAACAGAAGAATTCTGCGTAGTTTCCCCTTCAAATCTCATGATTTTTTTGATTTTTTTCTCCTCCTCCTGCTCCTTCTCCTCCTTCCTTTTCCTCCTCCTTTTTCTTCACCTCATTCCTCTCCTTTTTTTAAATCTTTGTTTTACTTCTCTTACAACTATGCATGTGTGTTTACCTTCTGTTTGCCTGATTATTGTTTTTTGTTTTTGTTTTTTTCTTGACATTGAGTCTTGCTTTGTTGCCCAGACTGGAGTACAGTAGTGTAATCTTGGCTTACTGCAACCTCAACCTCCACCTCCTGGGTTCAAGCAATTCTCCTGCCTCAGCCTCTCGAGTAGCAGGGACTACAGGCATGCACCACCATACCTGGGTAATTTTTGTATTTTTAGTAGAGACAGGGTTTCACCATGTTGGCCAGGCTGGTCTCAAACTTCTGACCTCAAGTGATCCGCCCACTTCTGCCTTCCAAAGTGCTGGGATTACAGGTGTCAGCCACCACGCCCGGCTGATTATTGGTATTTTTACCTTGTTTTCACATTTGGTAAAGTACCTGACATACTGTATACACTTGGCAAACATTGATCCATGGAATAAATTAATCTATATCACCCCTTTAAAAAAGATGAACATTACTTATAGAAATGGCTATAGTTTGTGGGCAAACAAAATAGTAATACTGTCAAATTATTGCTCATTATATTTGGAAATAATTCTACAGGAAAAATTAAGGTTTGTAAAATTGAATTTTGATTATTATTGCTTAAGTAGTAGGATTGAGTGCCATATAAGAAGAGCTCTGAGGAGAATATATAGATATTTTGATTAACATTCAATTTATTTATTTTTTCTCAAATTTATTTATTTATTTCTTCTCTTAGACTCAACAAGTTTCAATCCAGAATTAGGTTTAAAAATGCACTTCTCAAGGGCAGTGGCATTGTCAGATGACTTGTTCCAAATCATATGCTGGAAATTTGATTTTATTTTTGGAATAATTTCATTCTCTTCTCTACAGGAGCTGACCAAACGGGAGGTCGAATACATTGCCCTGTCAAGGGACACCACTGAAACTGATCTCAAACAGCGACGAGAGATCCGTGCAGGCACAGCTTTTTACATTGATCAGGCAAGTTTTATCACACTCTAGCCCGTGACTGTGTACTCCAGGTATATACAAGATTGACTTTTTAAGTAGAAAGAGAGTAGCTCGTGTAACAGTAAAAGATGTACTGTGCTCTCTCTAGACAGATTTAATTTAGATTTTTAGTTTCACTGTTCTTGGAAATGTCTTCTTGGTTTCGTACTAAATGAGAAATCCTAGATGAATTAATGGTTCTAAAATGTTAAAGATCAATGTGCTGATTTCATAATTTTAAATTGTTTCCTACTACTTGCTTATAGAAATTTGATTTCTTAAAAAATGAATTAAGGAGATTTGATATAGGAAATTCTCTAGCACATTTATGAAAGTATTTTCAATCTATAGGTCACTTGAGTAAAGGGGTATTAAAGGTAGTGAAAGTATACACTCACAGAAACTATAGATTTTTCTCTGGTGGGAAAGTGTCTTAGGTAGAAATTACCAACTAACAGAATGTTTTATGAATATTATAATGAAACTTGTTTTACACTTCTTCAAATACATGGTTTAAAATATTGTTCTTAGGAATATTTAATAGAAAAAGGATAGAGCCTATAAATAAGCAATTCATAAAGTATTTCAAATATTCAATAATTTCATGAAAAGATGCTTGACTTTCTTATTTACAAAAATAAAAATTAAAAGACTGTGAGCTGCTATTTTTCTTTTACCTCTCTGATTGGCAAAGATTAAAGAATTTGCTAATGTCCAGTGTTGATGAGGAAGAAGAGATGAGGAAACAGCATTGCTGTTGATGGCAGCAGAAATTAATGCAATTTAAAAAGAAAGTTTGGCAGTATTTATCAAAAGAAAAGAAATTACGCATGCATTTGGACCCAGCAGTTATGTTTCTAGAACTTTTACTCAAGTGTATTCACATAAAACATGAACAGTTATATGTACAAGGATGTTTAATGTAACATTGTTGGAAATTGTATAAAACTGTGAATGAACAGAGTAATGTACACTTAAAGAGATTAATGAAATAATGGTAAGTAGGATACTCTTTAGTTATTAAAAAGAATGAGATGAATGTGTACCTACTGATAGGAAAGATGTGCAGGATAAGGAAGTGAAAAAAAATAAATTTATAAGACAATATATGTACTGTGGTAAAAAGAAGACAAGAAATGCATATATGTTTGTTTATACATTGAAAACTTCCAGAAGGATGCACAAGGAGTGGTTAACAGAGTGTACATAAAGTATGTTACAAAAGTGTGAGTTGGAGTCTGGAGTAGGATAAGGAAGAGACTTTTGTAGTTCTTTAAATTTGAAGCTTTAGCGTGGGCACACAATTACGTTATAATTAAAAGATTGTAATTGTAAAAAAACACTGAGTGGAAAGTTTTTGAGGAACAGGATATTCACATGGCCTCATGTGTTGCTTATTAATTACAAAAGAAAAAAATGCACTTAAAATGGAGAGATTTGGCAGACACTACCTTAAATGATGGCCTTCAAAAAAATTTAGCATCGTCTAGTGGGAATGTCTGAGAAGTTCAGATTTCCCATGATTAAAAAATAATCCTTCTCAGACAAAGCACATAAACAAATTTTAAAGGAACCCATTTTGTTTACATAATACATAATGCGAAAGGTTCACTTCATAGATTACTTCTGATTACAAATGAGAAAAAATAATGTACCTTTACAATGATGAGATCTGGCATTTGCTCCATTAACCAACTCATACAACATAATTATCAATAGTGGGAGGAGCTTACATGATGTGAATGCTGATGTGATTCAATGAGGGTTTACCTCTGCAGGGTAAGAGTACTACAACAGGATTACTAAGAGTACTACAGCATTACCAATGTAGTACCCTTACTAAAAACATTTAACATTAGCAATCAGACTGATCTAGAATGTGTGATATTCTGTGAGACAATGACTTGGACTCCTAGAAAATGTGCAATGTCCTAAAAGTCAAAACAGGCAAGGAATGGTTCCAGATTAAAAGGTTGGGGAGGGAAGATGATTTAGTTTCTTTATTGCACAGTAGTATAGATAGCCATTTTTGTGTTTTTCTTTTAGATTCAAAGTTCTTATATTAAAATGTAAAGTAAAAATTTTAAATTATAGTCAAATTTTAAAACAAAGAATAGAATTATCAGATATAATTCTATAGTATAAGTTTACCAGGGAATTTTTAAAGAACTGTTTGTGCAAATAGAGCCCTCGGAAATAATACCAGACATCTACAACCATCTGATCTTTGACAAATCTGACAAAAACAAGAAATGGAGAAAGGATTCCCTATTTAATAAATGTTGCTGTGAAAACTGGCTAGCCATAAGTAGAAAGCTGAAACTGGATCCCTTCCTTACACTTCATACAAAAATTAATTCAAGATGGATTAATGACTTAAATGTTAGACCTAAAACCATGAAAACCCTAGAAGAAAACCTAGGCAATACCATTCAGGACATAAGCATGGGCAAGGACTTCATGACTAAAACACCAAAAGCAATGGCAACAGAAGCCAAAATTGATAAATTGGATCTAATTAAACTAAAGAGTGTCTGCACAGCAAAAGAAACTACCATCAGAGTGAACAGGCAACCTACAGAATGGGAGAAAATTTTTACAATCTACCCATCTGACAAAGAGCTAATATCCAGAATCTACAAAGAACTTAAACAAATTTACAAGAAAAAAATCTAACAACCCCATCAAAAAGTGGGCAAAGGATATGAACAGACACTTCTCTAAAGAAGACATTTATGCAGCCAACAGACACACAAAAAAATGCTCATCATCACTGGCCATCAGAGAAATGTAAATTAAAACCACAATGAGATACCATTTCACAGGAGTTAGAATGGTGATCATTAAAAAGTCAGGAAACAACAGGTGCTGGAGAGGATGTGGAGAAATAGGAACGCTTTTACACTGTTGGTGGGACTGTAAACTAGTTCAACCATTGTGGAAGACAATGTGGTGATTCTTCAAGGATCTACAACTAGAAATACTTTTTGACCCAGCCATCCCATTACTGGGCATATACCCAAAGGATTATAAATCGTGCTGCTATAAAGACACATGCACACGTATGTTTATTGCAGCACTATTCACAATAGCAGAGACTTGGAACCAACCCAAATGTCCATCAATGATAGACTGGATTGAGAAAGGTGGCACATATACACCATGGAATACTATGCCTTCATAAAAAAGGAAGAGTTCGTGTCCTTTGTAGGGACATGGATGAAGCTAGAAACCATCATTCTGAGCAAACTGTTGCAAGGATAGAAAACCAAACACCGCATGTTCTCACTCATAGGTGGGAACTGAACAATGAGAACACTTGGGCACAGGGTGGGGAACATCACACACTGGGGCCTGTCGTGGGGTGGGGGTAGTGGGGAGGGGGTAGTGGGGAGGGATAGCATTAGGAGATATACCTAATGTAAATGAAGAGTTAATGTGTGCAGCACACCAACATGGCACATGTATACATATGTAACAAACCTGTACACTGTGCACATGTACCCTAGAACTTAAAAGTATAATAATAATAATAATAAAACACGTATTAAAAGAAAAGGTGGAAAGAGTGAGGAAATGGGAATTTTAAATTCTAATTTAAAAACAGCTGTTTGTGCTCATGTACATTACCTATAAATGGTAATAGGTTAACAACCATTACTAATAATTTTGTATCTAACATTCCAGTTTTGTAATGGAAAATTCTCTCTTGTAGCCAAGAGGTTCTTGTATTCATCATTTTAAACATTTTTAAGACCCCTCCTGTGTTTTCTTTGTGAAGAAGTCCCTTAAAAAAATGGAATACTTTATGAATTTGCATGTCATCCTTGAGCAGGGGTCATGCTAATCTTCTTTGTATCATTCCAATTTTAGTATATGTGCTGCTGAAGCAAGCACTAAGTGCCTTTTGAAATATGAATTTGGATTTATATTTCTATCATGTTGACTTTGACTCTCCATTTAATGGTATTTATTCCAAACCTAGTGATTCACATAATATCCATATTATAAAAATATATTCAAAAGCTTATATTTATTTTTAGAATGAACAATCTGCATTTTTCACGTGGTAAGAAAGGTAACAGGAAAGTCCTAATTTCTTTTTCCAGTTGGTTATCTTTTAGAAAGGGCAAATATTAATTCACAGGATCATTTCCACTGAATTTCTTTGTAAGCAGTTTGGAATAGTGGATAGAATTATTTGATTAAGGGTGTTTAATTTTTTAAATTTCATATTGGGTTCATTTTCTAAAATATATGGTCTCATAATCCCTAAATTTTTAATACATTTAAAACTTAGGTGAAAATTTAGGCTACTCAACAGTAAATTTGGAATACTGCAGTTAATACAAATAATAAAATTTAAAATTCAGGATTTTTTTAAAGCATACAACTTTTGATTGCTTACATTTCTGCTCCCATGGTAGTTACACATAAGAGTGCTGTAAACCCCACACCACCCCCAACTGACAAGGCTTTAAAAAATTTGCCTGATTTTCCATACTCAGAGAAGATAAGAGTGAGGGATGGGATTTGAGTTGGAATAGTGAGGAGCTGGGTAAAGGGATTAGAAGTTGAAACAATGGCCTAAGTAGAGGTGAGGAGGTAGGAATATATTTAAATAATGGTGAAAGAACTGGCTTTGTTTCATAGAGTATGGATTTAAAAATATATTTTTAAAATGAATTTTATAACTGGCAAATAGTAAGGAAGAGAACATGGATTTTTAAATGTGTTTATTATTTTAAGGAGAGCTTAACACTTTAGCTTTTTAGAAATTGAATTGTTTTAGGAAACTAAATTTGATTATCTAAAGATTTATTTGTTGGACCATTATAGTAAATTATTTAGATGAAACTTTTGGAAATTATACAGTCCTTTGGCCATTCTAAAAAGAATATTTTTAGATGATATATATTTTACAGTTTATAAAGTTTATAAAATATTTTAAGTGTCTTATCATGGCAGCATTTTGTACTCTTAGGTTTTGTTAGTGAATCCTACTCATTCTGATGAGCATCAGTTATTTACTGTGCTCTAATCCCACTGATAGCTTTGGGGCCTGTGATTGAGGTGCAGGAATGTTAGTCCTTTCTTTAAATTGCTTCAGATGACTTTTTGAGGTTTTATCTGATTTTCATATTTTTATTTTATCTTATTTTCTTGCAGTTAGTGTTCCTTACTGTGTTGTTCATAATCAGAGCCTATCAGTTCCTTGCTGCTTAAAGCCATGCAGTAATGTCCTATTACACCCAGCATAAGATCCAAACCCTATAATATGACCTACGTCATTCTGTAGGATCGAATGTTTGTCTACCACCTTTCCTTTTACTCCTTGCCTTACAGGCTGCAGCTGCAGTTGCCTTCTTTTTATTATTATTATTATTATTATTATTATTATTATTATTATTATTATTATACTTTAAGTTCTAGGGTACATGTGCATAACGTGCAGGTTTGTTACATATGTAAACTTGTGCCATGTTGGTGTGCTGCACCCATCAACTCGTCAGCACCCATCAATTCGTCATTTATATCAGGTATAACTCCCAATGCAATCCCTCCCCCCTCTCCCCCCATGATAGGCCCCGATGTGTGATGTTCCCCTTCCCGAGTCCAAGTGAGCTCATTGTTCAGTTCCCACCTATGAGTGAGAACATGCGGTGTTTGGTTTTCTGTTCTTGTGATAGTTTGCTAAGAATGATGGTTTCCAGCTGCATCCATGTCCCTACAAAGGACGCAAACTCATCCTTTTTTATGGCTGCATAATATTCCATGGTGTATATGTGCCACATTTTCTTAATCCAGTCTGTCACAGATGGACATTTGGGTTGATTC
Organism: Piliocolobus tephrosceles; assembly: GCF_002776525.5. Classification (NCBI taxonomy): domain Eukaryota; kingdom Metazoa; phylum Chordata; class Mammalia; order Primates; family Cercopithecidae; genus Piliocolobus; species Piliocolobus tephrosceles. The sequence goes on from NC_045455.1 coordinate 74,807,226, forward strand.
CAAGACTTTGCTATTGTGAATAGTGCCACAATAAACATACGTGTGCATGTGTCTTTATAGCAGCATGATTACTTTTGGGTATATACCCAGTAGTGGGATGGCTGGGTCATATGGTACATTTATGACAAACCCACAGCCAATATCATACTGAATGGGCAAAAACTGGAAAAATTCCCTTTGAAAACTGGCACAAGATAGGGATGCCCTCTCTCACCGCTCCTATTCAACATAGTGTTGGAAGTTCTGGCTAGGGCAATCAGGCAAGAGAAAGAAATAAAGGGTATCCAGTTAGGAAAAGAAGCAGTCAAATTGTCCCTGTTTGCAGACGACATGATTGTATATTTAGAAAACCCCATTGTCTCAGCCCAAAATCTCCTTAAGCTGATAAGCAACTTCAGCAAAGTCTCAGGATACAGAATCAAGGTGCAAAAATCACAAGCATTCTTATACACCAGTAACAGACAAACAGCCAAATCATAAATGAACTTCCATTCACAATTGCTTCAGAGAGAATAAAATACCTAGGAATCCAACTTACAAGGGATGTAAAGGACCTCTTCAAGGAGAACTACAAACCACTGCTCAGTGAAATAAAAGAGGACACTAACAAATGGAAGAACATACCATGCTCATGGATAGGAAGAATGAATGTCGTGAAAATGGCCATACTGCCCAAAGTTATTTATAGATTCAATGCCATCCCCATCAAGCTACCAATGATTTTCTTCACAGAATTGGAAAAAACGGCTTTAAAGTTCATATGGAACCAAAAAAGAGCCCGCATTGCCAAGACAATCCTAAGTCAAAAGAACAAAGCTGGAGGCATCACGCTACCTGACTTCAAACTATACTACGAGGCTACAGTAACCAAAACAGCATGGTACTGGTACCAAAACAGAGATATAGACCAATGGAACAGAAAAGAGTCCTCAGAAATAATACCACACATCTATAGCCATCTGATCTTTGACAAACCTGAGAGAAACAAGAAATGGGGAAAGGACTCCCTATTTAATAAATGGTGCTGGGAAAATTGGCTAGCCGTAAGTAGAAAGCTGAAACTGGATCCTTTCCTTACTCCTTAAATGAAGATTAATTCAAGATGGATTAGAGACTTAAATGTTAGACCTAATACCATAAAAACCCTAGAAGAAAACCTAGGTGGTACCATTCAGGACATAGGCATGGGCAAGGACTTCATGTCTAAAACACCAAAAGCAACGGCAGCAAAAGCCAAAATTGATGAATGGGATATGATTAAACTAAAGAGCTTCTGCACAGCAAAAGAAACTACCATCAGAGTGAACAGGCAACCTACAGAATGGGAGAAAATTTTTGCAATCTACTCATCTGACAAAGGGCTAATGTCCAGAATCTACAAAGAACTCAAACAAATTGACAAGAAAAAAACAAACAACCCCATCAAAAAGTGGGCAAAGGATATGAACAGACATTTCTCAAAAGAAGACATGCATGCAGCCAACAGACACATGAAAAAATGCTCATCATCACTGGCCATCAGAGAAATGCAAATCAAAACCACAATGAGATACCATCTCACACCAGTTAGAATGGCAATCATTAAAAAGTCAGGAAACAACAGGTGCTGGAGAGGATGTGGAGAAATAGGAACACTTGTACACTGTTGGTGGGATTGTAAACTAGTTCAACCATTATGGAAAACAGTATGGCGATTCCTCAAGGATCTAGATCTAGATGTACCATATGACCCAGTTGCCTTCTTTTGTGCTTGGTGTTTCCTCTGCTTGGTGTGAGTTTCTCTTTGTACTTTATATTCTTGCCTCCTTGTGATTCAGGTTATAAATTTCTTAGCTAAAGTAGCCACTGGCCATGCCTACCCCTTTTCCAAATATACCCTGCTGCACCAGGCTGTCATCGTACATGATATAATCTCCAGAGCACTTAGCACTCTCTGAACTTAGCTGTTTCCCTGCTCCCATGTTTGTTGTCTCTCCTCCCCTGCTAGAATATAGCTATCTTGCTCATCTCAGACACCTAAAAACAGTCTGGAACGTAAGTGACATATGTATTGATGGTAGATTTCATCTTTGGGTAATCAACCTTATTACAATTTTAACTAAATTAAGAATAAATAGGCTCTGGCCTTAATTTATTCATAAAAACACCGGGTGGCTTTTCTATGGATATTTGCCTTTTTGACATCTATTTTGAGTCGTCACAATGGATAATTTCCATTTGAATTCTAGATAGATGAACTTGCCAGTTGACTACCAGCTAGACATATATTTGTTATACTGAAAGACCTTTACATTTATTTTGTTTAAAAATTCCTTTTTACTTATTTAATATTCTTAACCATTGAATTTGATGTTTGGGCTGAAAGGACGGACGGTATTTTTATTCACTGTTAGGTGATCCCTGTAACCTAGGTGACCCAATATAGGTGAAAAAATACCTGTGGCTCTCTGGTGGGTATTGGGAGAAAGTTTGGGATTTTCAGTATCGTTCACATTGTATGCACCTATGACTGATATCCAAGTTATTACGAATTGATGTATCAGCTGGAAACTCCCAAATCCTGAGTTGTTGGTCATGGCCATTGAGCTCTTCACTAATTCTCACACAGGGTAAGGATGATTGATGATAAAGCAAGAGGTTAAACTGAACTACCTTTGAAGGCTAGAATTAGGTTAATAATAATATGTAATAGGGAATTTGTATTGTTTTCAAAGTAAAATTTATTTTTTCTGATTATGCAAGTCATAAATGCTCATTTGATAGATATAAATGCATATATGTGTTTGTATTTATTAACAAATATGTCTTGAATGATTGATATGTGCAAGGCACTGTCCAGATGCAGTGAACAAAAAAAAAAAAAACCCAAAAATCTCTGTTGTTATAGAGCTTATGTTTTAGTTGGGGAAACCAAACAGTAAAGAAGGATAGCATAATAGAGTAAATGCTAAAAAGCATAGGAAAGAATTGAAAAATTACTTGCTGTATTCCTCCTCAAGACCGGCAGTATGAATATTTTCTGTATTTCTTTCTGTCTATGTGCATATCTGTTTATAACGTATAATGTATAATTTTTACAAAAATGGTATACCATGTATATAAAGTTTATAGTGTTTTTTTAAAACCTGGCATTTTATCAGATGCGTCTCCTTGTGACATTAGATATTCCTCAGAGATATGATTTTTAGTATCCGTACAATATTTCATCAGATAGGTATGCTGTTATTTATTTAACATTCCTATTTTTTCTACCTTTTTATATTATTGGCCATTCAGGTTCTTTCTCACTTTTCACTAGTACAAATAACCACATCATTATTTAGAAATACATCCTAATCTGCACTTGGACAATCGGGGAAGATCTCTCTGTTTACTGCAGCCTCTGTGTTACAACTCAAGTCTTTGCTCCTTGTTATGTTGCTGTCGTACTCGGAACAACTCTTTTCTACTTTTTTTTTTTTTTTTTTTTGAGATGGAGTCTTGTTCTGCCACCCAGGCTGGAGTGCAGTGGCATGATCTCGGCTCACTGCAACCTCTGCCTCCTGGGTACAAGCAATTCTCGTATCTCAGCCTCCTGAGTAGCTGGGACTACAGGTGCACACCACCACGTTTGGGTAATTTTTGTATTTTTTTCATGGAGATATGGTTTTGCCATGTTGGCCAGGCTGGTTTCGAACTGACCTCAGGTGATCCGCCTACCTCGGCCTCCCAATGTGCTGGGATTACAGGCGTCAGCCACTGCAGCCAGCCTGCTTGTATAATGTTAACTGTTTGACAGATGCATGTAATTTGCTTTGAAAAAAAAAAGAGAGATGAAAAAGAAACTTTTATTGGGAGACCTGCATTGTGCTAGGTGCTTCGTATTATTGCATTTAATTCTCAGAACATCCTTAGGAGAAGGGTGACTCTTCCATCTTACAGATTAAGTAACAGGGGCTTAGAAGGTGATGGTTGTACAACTGATAAATAGCAGAGGTAAAATTTGAACCAGACTCTGTCCAATTACAAAGCTCAGATTCTTTAACCATATCATGCTACTTCCCTACAAAAATGATGACGAGTTGAGTGCAGTGGCTCATGCCTGTAATTCTAACACTTGAGGAGGTCAGGTGGGTGGATCACTTGAGGCCAGGAGTCCAAAGTTACAGTGAGCTATGATTAAGTCATTGCAATCCAGCCTGGGTAACAAAGTGAGACTCTGCTTATTAAAAAAAAAAAAAGTGATGATGATCATGATGACAGTGATAATAATGATCGTATTCATAACAGTAACAGCAACTAATTGTTTTTTAAGGTTTATTGTGTGCCCGGAGTTATCTGATTTAATCTGCAACACAGTCTGCGAGATAAGCACCAAAATGAGCCTAGTTTTAGACAGAAATGGAGGCTCAGTGAGTAATCTAAGTCACCCATAATAAGTAAATGGTAGAGTAACCAAAAATCAATCCGATTCTATTCTGATATGTTAAAATGAAGAACTTGAAATGTAATTTAAAAAATTTTTCTTTAGCTTCCTTAGTACTTTTACACTGTAGCTATTTTGAGTAAATTTGAAACTTTATGGACTCTATTTTTATTTAATGTCTACATTAATAATAGTTTATGTTTTATTAGGTTCAGTTACTTTAAATTTTTTTTCCAGCACTGCTTTGACTCTTAAACTGGTACACTGTCTAATACCCCTTGAGGATATTCTTATTTAGTAAATGAGGACACAGATATCCAGATTAATTGTTTGCCTAAGGTCTTATATCAAATCAGAAGCAAATCTAGAACAGGGACTTCAATACTTTTTGATTTTAGGTCACACACCTACTTTTATCTTGAAATCTTTCATGTCCATGTGTTGAGTGGTTAAAGCTGTGATGTGAGATGGCTGGGCCAGAAGGATCTTGCTGCATTTTTTTCTGAATTCTATTTGAGAAAATTAGGTCTCTGGAAGTTCTGTAGCTTAAGGACAAGAAGAGCACCTTATAGTTGGTCTAATTTCTACTTTGAGGAATGATTACAACTAGTCATTCCACATTAAAAAAAATACGTGTATTGCTTCTTTTTAAAAGAGATTTCACAAAAATTATACTACAATTATTTTATGTTACAACCTGTATAGAAAAATCTTCCAACTATCTAGCCTAAATCTCTCATGCTGATAGTTAAACTTGTTCTATTCTGTTTTCATAACAAGTGTAGGCATAGATAACTATCATCCTTCCTACAAAAATTCTTCCTAACCTTACATAACAGCATCTTTTAACTGAGTGGTTGCATGTTTATTCCATAAATGCTAATAGCCTGCTGTGAGCCAGTTTTGTACCCGTATGCCATAAAATACAGGGTTCTCATCCTTTGTAGAGCTAAGAATCCACTGGAGAGATGAAACATAGCTATGAGAGAGCAAGAGTACTTTGAGGTTGTACCCCCACACTTACATGCTATGCAAATGAGGCAAAGTGAGTATTGATGTAAGGAGGTTAAGATGCTTGAGTCTCTATTGGGCAGAAAACTTGTAACATTTACTTTTTTCTCTCCAGTTGAGTCTGAGATATGAGGAATGGCACAGTATATTGTTGCTATATTACTTAATGGACTTGCCATTTGTTCTATTCAGTTGCTTATTTTTAAACTTCATTCTTTACAAATGTAGTCATATTTATAAAGTTTGATAGTACATTTTGATAGTACTGATTAAGTATTTTAATGATTTTATAGGCTGTTTTAAGGAAGAATCAGGAAGCAAAGTGATACTGAAATAGTAACTAACTAGTGTTAGTTCTGAAAATTGAGCGTTTCAAATTTTGTTACCAAAGAGCATCTTCTCAATATTTTCTCCTTTTGGCTATAGTATTCTTATTTATATTTTTAAAGTTCAATTTCATATGTTCTGGGTCTACAACTATGTAACCAAAGGGCATATAGGGAGAAGATTTTAAAATCTTGGGCAATTCATTTTTGTCTATTAATTTGTTTTCTAAAAATTATACTATCCTTACCCATTTGCAATCCTCTTATAATATTCTTGCCTTTGGATTCAGTTGCACTGTAAAACATCCATTCTTGTTGCCATTTAGATAGTGTGTAAAATTAATAAATAATTTATATTGAATTAATAAGAAAAAAGGTTGGGAAGATTTTTCATTTTTTCATTTATTAATTTTTCTTTTTAGTTGACAATAGTCCATTTTCACGGGATATAGAGTGATACTTTAATACATGTATTCAGTCCATATATTGTGGGATCATATGATAGCTCCACTTTTAAACTTCTGAAGAACCTCCATATTGTTTTTTATAATGGCTGTACTAATTTACATTCCATCAACAGTGTGTAAAACTTCTCTTTTCTCCATATCCTCATCGACATCTGTTACTTTTTGTCTTTTTCACAATAGCCATTCTAACTGGGGTGAGAGAGGTCTCATTGTGGTTTTCATTGCATTTCTCTGGTGATTAGTTGAGCTTTTACTTATTGGCCATTTGTATGTCTTCTTTTGAGAAATGTCTGTTCAGATCCTTTGCCCATTTTTAAATCTTATCTTTTTTTTTTTTTTGCCATTGAGTTGTTTGAGCTCCTTGTATATTCTCAGTATTTGTCTCTTTATCCATTTGTTGTTGAATGATGCATTTGAAAATATTTTCTCCCATTCTACAGGTTTTCTCTTCACTCTGTTGATTTGTTTCCTTTTCTGTGCAGAAGCCTTTTCGTTTGATATAGCCGCATTTATCTATTTTTGCCTTTCTTATTTGTGCTTTATCAAATGCTTTTTCTGCATCTATTGAGATGGCCATGTGGTTTTTGTCCTTTATTCTGTTGATGTAATGTATCAGATTTATTGATTTGTGATTTTGAATCGTCCTTGCCTCTCTGGGATAAATCCCACCTGATTGTGGTGTGTTACATTTTTGATGTACTGTTGGATTTGGTTTGCTAGTATTTTGTTCAGGATTTTTGCACCTTCGTTTATCCGGGATATTGGGCTGTCGTTTTCTTTATTTGTGTGCTCTTGTCCAGTTTTGGTATCAAATGCTGGCCTCGTAGAATGAGTTTGGAAGAATTTTTCCCAATGCTGGAGCTAGTGGAGTTACCGGTGGTGGCAGCAGGTCTGAGGTGGGTGGCTCTCAGACTCTGGGAAGCACACGCATTGGCTCCGTTTGTCCTGGGGCAGCCTCCTTGCTGTGCTAGATTGCCTGTTTCCCAGGGTGCAAGGCTCTGTGTGGGCTCAGGTGCTGAGGTCATGGCTACACTGGTGGGTACATCTGGTGTTATGATGCTACAGACCTCTTGAGTGGATGTGGTTGGATGTTGGCAAAGCCCCAGGGATATGGAGATGCAGGGGCTGTTGGGCTCTAGGGGAGGATGTATTCTGGTGGTGACTTTGCTCTCAAAATCACATTTTTCATTTTGATTTAAAAAATACTCTTAATAAAGTTGAGGTAAGTCAAACAATCATGAAATTATTGCTCAAAGAGACTTTACAAATGGCTTGATTCAGTCTCCGTTTTCCTGCCAGTAAAATATCATTATCTTGAGGACAACTGAAGACTAAAAATATTGAGTAATGGTGCCTGGCTCAATTAGCTCTTTAGGTAGAAAAGCAAGGAGTTAATGAAGGCTCTCAGTGGTGGTGGTAGCAGTGGAAATGGAAAGTTGGTGACGGATGCGTAACATATTTAGAGGTCACACATACTGTGTGAGGAATCAGAAAAAATAAACTCTTTGGGAGGCTGAGGTGGGCCAATCACATGAGGTCAGGAGTTCAAAACTAGCCTGGCCAACATGGTACAACCCCATCTCTACTAAAAATACAAAAACTAGCCAGGTATGATGGCTCATGCCTATAATCCCAGCTACTTGGGAGGCTGAGGCAGGAGAATCGCTTGAACCTTGGAGGTGGAGGATACAGTGAGCCGAGATCATGCCACTGCGCTCCCATCTGGGGGACACAGCCAGACTCTGTCTCAAAAAAAAAAAAAAACACACACACACACACACGCCCCGTAATAATCCCTAGGTTGAAGGAAGAATGAATGAAACTTCAATTGAAATAGACATCAGAAAGAGGATTTGGTTTAGAGAAGAAGTTGCTGAGCTTGATTTCATTAAGCATGTTGAGTTTGAACATCTATATGAAGAGATTAAAGAGGCATTAGAGATGCCTATGGAGCTCAGAGACATGTTAGTCCATACAGTATGTTCCTCAACAATAATGAAATAAAGAAAATAAAAAAGCTTTGCTGTTATTGTAATTAATATAGCATATAACAGCCCCTGCCATATAATGGGTACTCAATGAAAGAATGAGGATTTGTGAGAATAGGTTAGATCTTTGCCAATGAAATAACAAGTGAGAGGAGAGGATGGGAAAAGGTTAAGGACAGCACCTTGAGAAGTGCTTACATTTTAGAGAACAGGAGGCAGAGGAAGGGCTAAGGAAGGATGGGGGAGAATCAGCATGATAATGTTAATCAAAGATAAAGTACATGAGAAGATCAAGGGAAGAGACTCGAAAAAAAGAAGAACATGAAGATCAAGAAAAAGCCATAATTTTGGGCAGTTCAATTATTGGTGCTTTCAAGTGAGTAGTTTTGGTAAAATAAGAACAGTGGAAGTTTGTTAGAGGCAGTGAGTATGTGCATTTTTTTTTAAAAGAGGCTTGAAGATAAGGAAAGGATAAAGAGAGAATATTAAGAGGTATCAGCACTGTAGCTTTTCTGAAAGTATAGAGATGTTTGTGGAAGATAAGTGATTTGGAAATACAAGTAGGAAGTGATATATTTGATGGAAGAAAGTTTTGGAGGATGTGGGAGGGGATGCTGCTAAGCTCAAAGTAGAAAGGGCTAGTCCTGGAGGTGTGGGAGGAGTGATACTTTGTCAAAGATAGAAGTCATAGTACAGTAGAAAGATGCAGACACAGAGGGATTATGAAATGAAGTGGAGGAGAGTCATAGAATCTCAATTCATGTGACTTTAGTCATAGTAAAGTACTGGGCAGGGTCATTTGAAAGAGGTGAAGAAAGACATTGGAGGCTTGGCTTTGCAATAACTTACAAGAAATAAAGGAAATAATGTTTGAATAGTAATGAGGGTTGAGCTGAAGTTGAACAATGTGAATTTGTGGTAGCCTCTCCTTATGTCTCATCACAGATTAATCTAGATTGTAGTAGAGCTAATGGGAGGAGAAAATGTCCCATCTCTAGGGTATTTTCATTGTCTTCATCAACTCATCCCATAGGCTTGTAAATTAAGTACTTTTTACAACAGTGCTCTTAATAGCAGACTCATATTTTATTTGGGTTTCAGAAATCAGGCAAGAAATGGGATAGTCCTCTTATTCTCTTTCCTTATTCCCTTAGTCCTGGAAAGGGAGTTACAGCTTTTTGAGTAAGAAACATATTGTGGACCTTTTCACAGTTAAAGATGGAGCTGTATCATTCTTTTTAATATCTGTGTAGAAGTCCATCATATTAAATTACCACAGTTTTTTTGCTATTCCTCCACAGATTGGCATTTGAGGTTTTTTGGTTCGTTTGTAATTATAAAACAGTGTTTTGATGACTGGATAATACACATCATTGTACACTAATCTTATCATTTCCTTTAGATAAATCTATTGAAGTAGAATTTCTGGATTAATAACATAGCCATTTCCATTTTTATTATATCTTTCTAAATTACTCTCCATAAGCTTATCATTTTGTACTCTGACCAACCATGAATGAGAGTTCTGGTTTCATCTTAACCTTACTGACACTGGATATTATCATTCTTTTTTAATCCTTGCCAATTTGAAAGTCTAAAAATATCACGTTTTACCTTTAGCTCTCTAATAACCAGTGAAGTTGAAGATATATTTTTGTGGTGCTAATTTGCATTTTATGTTAATTTTTTAAATAATCTATAAAAATTCAATTTATACTAAAGATATTTATGTGGTCTTTATTGTATACATTACAAACATATCTTCCAAGTTTTCAGTCTTTTAGTTTGAGATATTTTTTGCTGTATGGACAAGTTTGAATGTAGTCATATCTATTAATTTTTTTCTTAATGGTATCTGCCTTTGAGTTACTGGAAAGATTTTCCTCAATTCAAGATTATTTTCAAAACGTCACTTATATGATTATTCAGTAATTACATGATTTTACTTTTATCATTAAATGTTTAAATTCATTTGGATTTCTTTTCCAAATTCCTAATTTCTACTAATTTGAAGTGTACTTTTCTTATATTTTAAAATGTTTAATCATTTTTATTAGCTAGTTTCCTTATCTGGAAAAGGTAATACATGTAGTAATAGCAAAAAAAAATTTTTTTTCCAACAGTGCAAGAGGGTTATTTCAAATCTCTCTGACTTCTTTTAGTTACAAGAGTTTCTTGTTCGTACAGTACATTTCTAGAGAGACTAGCATACCTTCTTAAATTCTGTTTTATTGATTTGCCTATCTAGGCATGGTTCTTTCTATTCCTAAATTAAACTCACTCCTAATTGCTTTTCTTTTACAGAATTTTCCTGGCAGTTTGTCTAATGGATTATTAAGGGAAAGTTAGAGACATTTAGAAGCCACTGTCAGAAACTGAATCTTTGCGTAATTGGTTTTTCTTACATTAATATTTTTTAGGAGAAAGAAAGAAAGAGCTTTGGTAAATGTTTTTGTAAGAAAAACTAAAAAAAAAAAATAATAAATTTGCAGGTAAAGCAAATGAAAAGAGAGGCTTAAACTGAGGTTTGTTATATCTTGAAAACAATTTAGCAAACAGGAAGTTTCACAGTTCTTAATTAAGTCACATGAGGATAACAGCATAATTAGTGGGTTAGGTTGATTTAAAAGACTAATGAACCTTTTCTGTTAACTACCTCTCTTTTCAGATATTTTTAGGCAGGTGGTTAGTTTCATTTCTGCTTGGTTCTAGAGATTTCACTGAGTTGATGATGATTTGAAAAACAATGTTGATTTGGGGAAATGTGATTGTAGTTATCTCTAGAAGACTTTGAGGTCGATTGCACTGCTGTATGACCATGTATGCTCTATGTTGAACTGAGTATTTTGTGTGTGTAGAAATGTTTTGTGTGTGTTTGGTTTTGTTTCTCTACATAGATAACACAGCAAATTCCTATGCCTAGTAAAACCAGACTCTCTGAGATTACTAATAACCTCTAGTTGTGATTATTTACTGACTTTTTTTAGTTCTTCATCTACTCGTCTTCTCTCAATTTAAGGACAGGCTAAAATTTTAGCCATGCAATTTTCAGATTATATAACCTCTCTTCCAATAAATTGAGTAAAATATTGTGTACCTCAGAGGACTGTCATAGGGTTAAATTAAATAGTATACTTGGAGCGCCTGATACATGTCAGTTATAAACTTGTAGGCCCTACCATGTTCCCACTCACTAAATAGACCAAACTATCTTCAACATCTAGTAGCAACTCTTTTAGTTTTAATTCAATAATTATACTTTCTCTTTTCTGTACTCCTCTACTAGCTCCTCTTCATCATCATTTAAACATGCTCAAGTTTTTTAATCATAAAAAAAAAAAAAAAAACTGCTATCTCTCACACTGTTCCCAGCCAAGTCCCTGCAACAGGCGTCTCCTTTTTCCTCCTCATGGCCAATTATTTTGCAAAATGTTGCTCAGTTTAGGTTTGTCTGATGTTTCCTTATGATTTGATTGACATGATGCATTTTTAGCAAGATTAATGTAAAAGTGATGTTGTGCGCATCTCAGGGTATCATATTAGAAGTCTGGTATGTGAGATTGATATAGCTCATTACTGGTCACATCGACTTTGATCACTTGGTTAATTAAGGTGATATCTGCTAGGTTTCTGCAGTGTTGTATTATTTTTCACTTTGTCATTTTAAAATATTTTGTAAGGAGATACTTTGAGTATATACAAATGTCCTGTTTCTCATCATACACTTACCCACTAATTTACCATCCGTTTTGGATTCTTGACTATGACAGTTATTACTATGGTGTTTGTGAAATTGATTATTTTCTATTTCTATCATTCTTTAGTAGTAGAGATTCTTAAATTGAGGTCTCTGCTCTATACATACCTCTGTATGCATCTGATTGTGGAGAAAAGTTGCAGCATTGACCAGATTTTCAAGAGATCATCAAATGGTGTTCTCTTTTTTCATCTATCCCTACTTTTTCAACTTTGTGGTCACAGTATTGCCATTGGAGTAGATGGAAAGAAAACCTTGTGTATTTGGCTTCTGTTTTTGATCTGTCTACATAGCTTATTTTGAATTCCTTTGAAGAGATTCAGTTGACAGCAGACCACAGTATACCTGAGGTGAATGAGAGTGGAACTGCAGTGTATGTTGTTGTCCTGTGTTGTCAAGACTTTGCTTTTTGTGGCCCATAGGTGGTGAACCATTATATTTTGATCTGTATATTTCTAGTTTTACCTCAAAGAATGTGTGTTTTCATCCCTATGGAGTTTTTAAAAAGTCAAATACAGTATTTAGTCTGTCTGATAAGTAAGATTGCTAAAAGTTTTAGATTTTTTAAAATAATATTACCTTAGGTTATGATAACAATTTCTTTTTTGTTCTGAGCTATGCTTTCTTGAAGTAAATATATTTTTGTGAACAAAAGCTTAATGGAAACCTTAACTGAAACATGAATTTTTATAAGAAGTAGTTTGTATTCTTGCTTTGTCGCCCAGGCTGGAGTGAAGGGGGTTGATCTTGGCTCATTGCAACCTCTGTCTCCCGGGTTCCAGTGATTCTCCTGCCTCAGCCTCCCACGTAGCTAGAATTACAGGCGCCTGCCACCACAGCCGGCTAATTTTTGTAATTTTAGTAGAGACGGAGTTTCACCATGTTGACCAGGCTGGTCTTGAACTCCTGACCTTGTGATCCACCCTCCTCGGCCTTCCAAAATGCTGAGATTACAGGCGTGAGACACCGAGCCCAGCCAATATTTTGACTTTTAATATCCCAGAAACTATTTCTATGGCTTTGTCCTTTATACAACTAGCAAAAATGAGATTCTTTTTTTTGTTGTTGTTGTTCTTTAGGAACTACTAAGTCACTTCTACCTATGCTTTTTTTTTTTTTTTTTTTTTAAATCTTCTAGAACAAGATAGCTACTCTGGTAGAAGAGAATTAAAATATTGCAGTAGTGATATATTTGAAGGATTATTCATGAATTGATCTTATTCTTGAAATGGATGATTCCCTTGAGTCTAATATAGCTTCCATGAAGTTTATCATTTTACAACATTATGCAGACACTTGAAATCAACTAAGCTCTACTATACAGTGCAAAATTCAACAGTTTATTAAAATAGGATAGTATGCAAGCTTGATTAAGCAATGCCTCTTTTCTACACTTGGAAAATCAGTACATTGCTACTCCAGAAATTTATTTGGATATTAGGTCTTAAAAAAATAGAGATATGTTTTCCCCTCATCAAACATTTAGATCTTTTTTTGGATAATTACTATAGGGAAAATTAAATTTTAAGTGAGGAGTCAGTATAAGTAAAGACACAAAGACATACACACAAAGCAGTATGGTGTGTACATGTGTAGAAGGAGATAGCCAGTTTATTGTCACAGAAATACCACATGTGAGGCAACTAATGTCAGGAGATGGTGTTGGAGAGATAGGTAGATGCCGCATTGTGATAGGCTAATATGCCAAATTAAGGAGCTTGGACTATTGGGAGGCGATCTGAGAGGTAAGGAGAGCCTGAACTAGGGAAGGGGTAGAAAGGGATAAGTTCAAGAAACATCGAAGGCTCTGGCATGGGTCAATGGTGCTCACACCCCAGATAGAAAATAAAGAAGAGAAGCAGATTTGGAGAAAATAGGATATTTTCAGCGTTGTACAAGGGACCTGAGGTACTTATGGGGTCTGAGGGACCCCATATGAGGTACTAATGAGACTACATGATTCTGAAACTTAGGGGAGTGTCAGAACCCCAAGATTCTGGGGGGTCATTAGCATAAAGGTGGTAGTTGGAACTATGTGATTGAGTAAGATTTTCAGGGAGGTCCTAATAGGGTAAGAAGAGCTGTGTGTTAAGGGTGTAATTCTGGGCATCACCCACATTTAATGGACAGGCAGAAAAGACAAAACAGTTTTCCTAGGACAATGCAGTGCCACGGAGACTAATGAAGGTGATTTTTAAGGGGGGCAATAACAATATACATTTAGCACCATTCATCCTCTGTCTGTGGTTGAATGTGCAGAAGAAACATGACTGAGGTTTTCCTTTTTTAGCAGAACATGAAGGATTTTGACGAAAAGTAGTTTTCTATGTTACTAAGGACCTATAGTTTAAGGAAAATATTTTTTTCATATCTATAGTAACTTTTTAATTACAGTTTACTTTATTTCCTACTTTTCTCCATTACTAATTTTCTTAAAATTTATTGGAAGACCTAAGTCAGTCTGCTATTGGCCAATGTAAAATCTGACTCTTTTTCTGTTTCTAAGTGTGTAATGTTGTCAGCATCGAGCATCACACTAAGCCTGTATTTTGATGATGACTTACGTTTACAAATGTCACAGTCTCCGAGCCTTCTCACCTAGCGTTTTGATCATCACAAGAAGCTTGTGGGATAGGTAGGACAGATATCTTCATTTTTCTTTTCCCGTTGTGGAATCTGTGCCCTTGTTTAATTATGTTCTTTGTTCATAGATAGCTGTTAGTTTTTTATTTCATTGGGTATATAATCTAAAATGTTAAGGCTGAAAGGAACTTCAGAAATCCTCTTTTTCAATATCTTTATTTTAAAAATGAATAAACAGGCCCAAAGAGGTAAAATCACTTTCCTAAGATCATATAGGCAGAAAAAGCAAAACAAGATCTGCAACTCAGCTTTATTGATTTCTGGTCCCTATAACAAGAACTGCAATTTAAATTTGCTTTACAAGTAATGTTAGGCCAAGCTCTGCAACTTCAGTATTCTCATTTTGCTTTTATGTTTCTTGGAAATAGTGTGCAGTTCGTGCAGCCACAGAAGGCAGAACTCTCATTTTGGAAGGTTTGGAAAAGGCAGAGAGGAATGTTTTGCCTGTTTTGAACAACTTGCTGGAAAACAGAGAGATGCAGCTTGAAGATGGACGCTTCCTGATGTCTGCTGAGCGTTACGACAAACTTCTCCAAGTAAGAGAAGAAAATCCCACTGCTTTGTCTTTGCTGTCAGGCTGTCGGCAGTGCCATTTTATTGTATAGGACATGGCCCTATTGGAATCAGGACAGATGTTCAGATGACCCTTATCTTGGGTAAATTGCTGAAGTCATGAGTTTACAGTTTTACAATGCTCTTCTGTTTGTAGACTTTGTCAAAAGACCCCCAGATTTTTACTGTCTTTTTTTTTCTGGTTAGTGTAATAACTATTCTCTTTTCCTTTTTTTTCCCTATTTTTTCTTCTTCTCTTTCTTCCTCTTTTCCCATCTCCTTTTTTCCCCCTTCTTTCTTTCTCTTAACAACTATTTAATAAAAGGCTAATGACTTCTAGATAGTGCTAGTCACCAGATACAAAGCTGAAGAAAGTCCAGTTCTTAGCTTCAGGAAGCTCAAGGTCCAGTAGGTATTGACAGAAATGAATACAATATTTAAAGGATATCCTGTTCTGATGACCCAAGCCACCAGCATCACATGCTAGGGTTGCTGTAGGAACCTCCTAACTGTACTCCCTGCTTCCATCCTTCCTTCCTGACACTGTTCTCAACACAGCAGTCAGTGATCGCCTTAACAATGCATCCATCTGGGGACATTCCTATACTCTAACCCTGATGGCTTCTTGTTCCACTCAGAGTAAAATTCAAAGTTTTTACAATGCAGTATAGTACCCTTTGTTGTCTGCTTCCCTCTACTAGAATATAAGTTTCACAAGGGCAGGGATTTTTGTAACTGGTATTATCTCAAGTTCCTAGATCAATGCCTGGCACATGGTAGTTGCTCAATAACTATTTGTTGAATGAATGAATAAGTACCATGGAATGATTAAATGCTGTGATAAACATGCATATAAATACAACAACTGGGGAATGTGGGGACTCTTCAAAGGCTTGGTAGATGGGTTCATGTAATGTCACAAATGACAAGAAGACATTTAGCCCTTGTTCATCCAACTCAAGCTGTACCACGCTGGATCTCTGTGTGGTTAACCCAGACTTCTATGACTGACTGCTCTGCCTGTACATTCTAGGACCTAGAGTCTCTCTCATACCAGTTCTGTACATGTGTGCTACCTTACTACCCCAGGTTGGTTGCAAATTGATCAGGAGCAGGATCTGTGTCTCATACTTCTTGGTCTTGCTCCCAGGGTGCTAATATGAGCCCAGAACACACTAGGCCCTAAATAATGAATGTCAATGCCAGAGGGTTTGATTGCACTGATGCTGCATGGCTGGCAGGGCCAGAAGCAGTCTGTTTCTTTACTATTTGTGGGAGTTTCTAGATGATGCTTTCTTGTGAAGTACAGTCATTTTCCTCTGGATCTATTCATGGAGCATCTCGTTCTGATATAATCAGAAGGAGATAATCAAGGATTTAATCAAGTAGAAAAAGTTAAATTCATTTATTCATACTGTTAAATTACCAAAATGAAAGCTTTTTAATTTGTTTTTTAAAAGGCTGTTATGCAGAACGTTTTCTCTTTAGATGCTTTCTAATTTACAAAATAACTACTTGCTACTAGAGATTGTATTAGTGTTCACCATTTTTAGTAAATAATTTGGAAAAAATACTCAGAATATGGAATTTTTTTTAAAGTATAGGAGTTACTTCACAACGAAAAGTTTGATATGTTCTTTATTCTTATAGAAGATTCTGTGCAAAGTTATTGAACATATTACTTTGGATAGAAATTCACGATATGTGAGTCAAAAGAGGTTTAGTGACTGGGTGCGGTAGCTCACGCTTCTGACCCTAGCACTTTGGGAGGCTAAGGCAGGCAGATCACCTGAGGTCAGGAGTTCAAGATCAGCCTGGTCAACATGGTAAAACCTTGTCTCTACTAAAAATACAAAAATTAGCTGGATGTGGTGGCATGCACCTGTAATCCCAGCTACTTAGGAGGCTGAGGCAGGAGAATCGCTTGAACCCAGGAGGCTGAGGTTGTGGTAAGCCAAGATTGCACCACTGCACCTCAGCCTAGGTGAGGGAGCGAGACTGTGTCAAAAAAAAAAAAAAAAAAAGAGGTTTAGTATGCAAAGAATGCTTATTATTAAGTGAGAAGGGTCTACTACATTTTTCTCCCAAAGTAAATATCAGTATAAACACATAATGTTTTATCGGTAAATGTTATTTCTGTGTTCATAGAATCTGTCTCATAAGAACCTCACAGCAGATAGGCAAGATCCCTTCACAAAACACTATCATCTTATGACAATTTTATGCTAAAAAGATTCTAACACCATAACGTAAGCCCCATTTATTTCTAGGTAGCTTTGATATTCTAAATTTAATATTTCAAAAATGTTATTGGTTTCATAAAGGTGTTTATAGTAGAATTCTGTTATTATGGAAAGAGATACAAAGTTCAGTTTGTATGAACTTTTATTTAACATTTTTGGGTAAATGAAAAAGAGAAATATTTAGTCAGCTCTCTGAAGTTTCTACTTTTGGTTTGTCAGACAGGGCTAGATCTAGACTCTCACTTTCTAGTGTTTATGACGTAGTGTCAGTGTATTAATTAGATGTATGATTGCTGATTTTGATTCATACCAAATGATTGAAATAATTATTTCAATAATTATTTATTATTTTTTAAATTAATTCATGCAGTCAGTCAACAGACATTTGTCCTGTTATACACTAGAGATAATAAGTCCTCTCAAGAGTGTGGAGCTAGCATGAGACAGTCATGTATATAAGCAAATGCACAAATAAATAATGATAGAAGCTTGCATAAGATAAAGTAAAAGGGTACAAAAATGATTCTGATGAGGGAAGGGGATCTGAGTTTTATGAAGATGTTTTTTGTGTTGAGTTTTGACTGACCCTTGTGTTTATGCTGTGCAAAGTGAAAAGGGTGTTGTTCCAAGAAGATGGAGTCGTGTTGGTGAAGCAGCCTCATGTGTTTGGAGAGCTGCAGTTGGGAGACGGATTGGAGCACAGGATCATGGAAGGAAGGTCAAGGGGACGGGCGTGCACTGGTTGCTGAGACTGAGAGAATCAGAGCTTCTGCCAGGAAAGGCCTTGAGCGCCTTCTTAAGAGTTTCTATATTGTCATTTGGGCTGTGAAGAGTTGCTGAAAGATGTGGATGCTTCTCTCAGAATGTACAAATGTGCATTCGTACAAACTTAGTCAATACTGTAGATCCTGCTGCTGAAGAATGTGAAGAGCCATTGATAGAGTTAGGCAGAGAAGGAAGGAAATGAGATTTAACAGGTGCCTGCTATGGGCCACTTGTTTGCACACACATTTTCACATTTAGTTTTCCTAGCAGTCACAATAATGTAGATGGTATTTTTCCTACTGAGAAGGCTAAGGTTCCAAAGGTATAATGACATGCATGTGCTAACATTTAGTAAAAGTATACATCAAGCAGTTGAGCCAGGATTTGTGACTCCAAAACCCGTACTGTTTCCGTTCTCTAAGCTCCACTATATACTAGTTGCAGGACCATGGGACAAGTTATATAACTCCTTTGAACTTTAGTTCATTCATTCATGTAAAAAGGAGATTGTCTATATTGGATTCTGGTGAAAGTTAAATGAGAAAAATCCATGGAATGTGCTTACCACATAGTAAGTTTCCAAAACATGTTATTACGAGTAATATGCGTTGCTAGGAATACCCATAAACATAATTATGTATTTAAGGTCCACTGGTAATCAATCACAGCTCTGCTGGTGACCTGCCCATTGGGGACTACCTTTGTTACAACCTCTAGTCATGTCTTTTCCTTACCCCCAACTCTTTCCCTCTGTGTTACTGACTAAAGCTTGGAGATCTGACCCAAGTCTCCTTTATTCCTTGGTGTGTTAACTGCTTTCCCTTTCAGACACCCCAGTCTTCATGTTGTGAGACTGCCCTGGCATCCTGAACCTGACTTCACTTTGCTGCCTTCCTTGACAGTTTGGTTTTGAGAGTGTTCTCCAATACAGTTTTCTCAACAGTCAAGTCCTAAGTCCCTGGACTTGGCAGCTCTTATAGTTATGATCTGTATCATTTATGCTATAGCTTCTGGATCTCTTACTTTTATAGGATCATACCAAAAAAGAATTGGATTCTTGGAACATTGTCCGAGTTAGTGAAAATTTCCGAGTGATCGCCTTGGGCTTGCCAGTGCCAAGGTATTCTGGGAATCCATTAGATCCCCCTCTTCGTTCTCGATTTCAAGCCAGGGATATTTATTATTTACCCTTTAAGGTAAGTATGACCAAGGATGATTTATTTTTTAAACAGTTTTTCTATTTATAACAAGAAATTCAATGCTATAAAAATGTTACTGCATTTTTAAATGTCTTCCTCAGTAGGTCATGGAAAGATATGAGAATAAAGAGTAAAGAAAATCTCTGGAAACTAGGAAGAAACATTATTATGGCATTATTTGAAGGACTTTTTAAAAGGCTGGCTTTTCTTTTAGAAAATGAAATGTATCAATAAATGATTTTTTGCTATTAAATATTTAGTGTCTGCTTAATTAAAAGGTTGTGTGTATAAAACATTTGCACTTAATCCGTTACATTTCTTTTTAATTAATTTAATATGTTTCTGTATTACTTTAGGACCAACTTAAGTTGTTATATTCAATTGGAGCCAATGTTTCTGCTGAGAAGTAAGTATATTTTTATAAATATCTGGACACTGAATATTGAATTTGTTTTGTCTGTTCATTGATTGATTCATTCATTCATTCAACATCTGGAATTCTTATAAGAATTTTTCAGTATTAGAATGTTTGGTGACAAAATTAATAACATATCTTTGGCGAGAAACTCAAGATCTAATAGAGTTGAAAGATATGTGAATAGCTTTGGTTAACATGGTATGGTAAGTGCCATAATTTCAAAATATTGAGGGTATTAGTTGAGATTTTATAAGGGCTTCACAAAAGCATTGGCGTTTGAAATGGGTCCTAAATAATGAGCAAGTTTTTGCCAGATAGAGAATGGAATCAAGGAATTCGAACAGAATAAGTTTTTTTTTTTTAAGCATGGTACGTGAGAGTTTATGCCTTGTTCTTAGGGCCATAAAAAAACTCTTGAAAGGCTAGAGTTTAGGTTTGGGATTACGAAATGTAAGAGATGAGGCTATCAGGGTAGATTTGGACCAGGTGTTGAGAAACCTCAAATATTGTGATAAATTTAGGAATATATTTGCATCTAATCAACTTCTGAGTTTTAAGTAGGATATTATGATGCGGAGCCATTGCCCCTTAAGAATTAATATTAGGGATCATCTTTTTAGATTAATTAAATTGGCCCCTGTATTTTATATTTAACAGACTTACACATTTTATGTTTTAAAACTATTAAAATTTAATATCATTTTTCCCTTAGAGTTTCTCGGCTCTTGTCCTTTGCCACAACTCTGTGTTCCCAAGAATCTTCTACTCTTGGACTTCCAGATTTTCCTTTAGACAGTTTAGCAGCTGCAGTACAAATCTTGGTAAGTAAAATAAATTAACGACTGGCATACCCAAATATGTTAAAAAATTTGAAAGTTAATCATTAGGGATTAATGACTTCAGTTTGCTTTTGTCATACTCTTCTATAAATATTGTAAAACCTGAGATTAATTTGTTTTGCAGTGCAGTAAACTGTACAGAGACCAAGGACGTGTTCTGAGCCCCTGAAGAGCTTTCAGCTTTGGAGTGGGAGCTAGACATGCAATCTCAGTGAAGTCCTACAGAGGAAAGGAAGGCTTTAGCCTGGTCAAGTAAAAGGTGTGCTGCAGTGTAAGTTAGGCCTCAGAGCTGTCCTTACCTGAGTTAGAGGAGCTAGGGCTTTCACACTGCTCTAGCTCCCATCAGTCTCTGTGTCATGGTTGTCTCAGGGACACAAATTTCTAGATACTAACTGCTCTCCCAGCATGTGTGCAAGTGTGGCTTCAAGAGCCCAAGGATGTCTTCTTAGAAAGACCTACAGCAGTTGCTGTTGGAAGAGAAAGCTAGGAGGCACAAGAGAGAATACAAACAGATCTGAGGGGATCTGATAGAGTATAGACATTGTCCACTACAGTTTCACAAAGGGCATGGCCGTCATGTCTGGAGTGATAGAAATGCCTTCCAGGCAAGAAGTCAAAGCACAGGCAAATGTGTTTAATCACAAAAGGGCCTAGTATCTTTGGAGAATGAGAATAAGTTGTATCCCTAAAGCAAGTGTGTGTGGTAGAGGGAGAAGTTAGAACGCTATTGTGAAATGTTTTGTATGATGAATGAAGTTTCCTGGATTTTATGATGTGGAAAAAGTGGCTTATCAGAGAATATTAAGTAGGTGGGCTATGAAGGTGACCAGACTTATGTTGGAGGAAGACACCTTTGTTGGCAGTGAGGGAATGACTAGGGAGCTTTTTTAACACTCAGTGAGACGCTGTGGAAGAGGGCACCATCCAAGATAGTGGGGATACTATCTTAGGCAAGAGACTTATATTTAAACTTTAATGTATGTATGTATGTATGTATGTATATATGTATGTCTGTTTCCTGTGAGTCAGGGAGCCTAGGTATTGTTGACATTGTTCTTTACATCCAGAACAGAATTTCTCCTCCTGTTTATTAAATCTTATACTTTTATCGAATCTTTTTGTTTTTGCTTAGAGCATTTTATTTTGAAAATTCTCAAATGTAAAAAAAGTTGAAAAATAGTAATTTCATAATCTCCTCACCTACAATCACCAATTATTAATATATTGGTACATTTGTTTGCATGTGCTTTTTTCTTTTTTTTTTTTTCTGGACCATTGGAAGTAAATTGCAGTCAGTACTCTTAAATACTTTAGTATTAGTTCGTTCTCCCGCTGCTATGAAGAAATACCTGAGACTGGGTAATTTATAAAGGAAAGAGGTTTTACTGACTCACAGTTCCACAAGGCTGTGGTGGCCTCAGGATACTTACAGTCACGGTGGAAGGGGAAGCAAACACGTCCTTCTTCACATGGTGGCAGGAGAGAAAAGTGCCGAGTGAGGGAGAGGAAAAGCCTTTTATAAAGCCATCAGATCTCATGAGAACTCACTATCATGAGAACAGCATGGAGGTTAACTGCCCCCATGATTCATTTATCTCCCACTGGTCCTATGGGAGCTACAATTCAGGATGAGATTTGGGTGGACACAACCAAACCATATCAGTATGCAACTTCTAAGAATTAGGACATTCTTCTACGTAACCAGAACAACATTATCACACTTCATATCATGTTAACAGTAATCCATAGTATCATCTAATAGATAGTTCATATTGAAATTTCACTAATCGTTCTTATCAATAGACTCTTTTAAAGTGAGGTGAACAGGGTGCTGACGAGTCGATGGATGCAGCACACCAATATGGCACAAGTATACATATGTAACAAACCTGCACGTTATGCACATGTACCCTAGAACTTAAATAAATAAAAAAAAATAAAGTGAGGTGAACAGAATTGACAGTGCAAATAATGTGAGGAAGGACTTGAGGATAATGAATACTTTCTAATTTTGTAGTTATAACTGTGAAGCTAAGTGAATGTGGGTGAGATTAATCTAGGAATAAAAGCGGATCAGGTACTTTGGGATGAATAAGGTAGAGACGTGTATTCTGTTTCAAATGGGGGTCTATGGGATATTCATATAGTCATATGTAATGAACAATTGAGGGCTCAGGTTTAGAGCTCAAGAAAGAAGTCAGGACCAGACATAGAAGTGTGGGAGCCATCAATACATAGAAGATAGATGAAAGATGGAAATGAGCAAGCTTACCCAGGGAAGGGGCAAGGAATGAGAAGAGAAAATAATGAATATTTGCTTTTGTAGACTGATAGAAAATACCAGACACCTATTGGTTACTTTTATAAGTCAATTTTAATGTATGTACATTTCAGATGTTTTCTGTGATTATTTTGAATTTTGCTCATTCCTATATATTTTTGCTCCTACATAGGATTCCTTTCCTATGATGCCAATCAAACATGCAATCCAGTGGCTTTATCCGTATAGTATTTTACTAGGTCACGAAGGGAAGATGGCTGTAGAAGGTGTTTTAAAGGTGAGTATCTGCTTCCATTTCTTTCCTTTCTTTTCCCATTTTCCCTTCTCTTGCCTTTTCCCATCTTCCCCTTACTCCTTTCCCCACCTTTCCTATTTTTCTCTCCCCATCCTTATTTCTTCCCTTTCTCTTCCCCTCCATTCTTTACTAGGCATGGAGGCATCGGCATTCCAACAAGAAGACAGCTGTGATAAATAGGGCAGCAAACACAGAGTGGGTGATGTGGTTGGGAAATTTGTTGTGTTGAGCAAAGAAGTAAATAGATTGAGCAAATGAATGAATATATTGAGGATAATAAGAGCTATGCTTCTCACTGTTGGATAAGGGATTTATAACTATGGAAAAGGGGAAGGCAAGAAAAAACTCTTAAGGTATTGGATTGGAATTGGTGTTATTATGAATCATGGGTTTTTTAAAACAATATATATGAACACATAGTTACAGATAGAGATAGTATGTGTGTATGTATAAATACACATATTGTCTAGCTGTCTCCTGAGAGAGCCTAAAAACTATGATGTTCTAGTAGCAGTGATCACACCAAATACCTGGACATTGGTTTCTAAATACCATGCTCTCTCAAAGGATCAGGTTAGGGAATGTAGAAGATGAGCCTGGACCATCTTTTTGTGCCAGAGAGTAAGGAGATATTCAACAAGTGATGTTGATATGTCAAAATGATGGAGTTCCCAGGTTGAAGTGGCTGAAATCTGGGACAATTTGAGCATAAAAATAAATGATGATGGTAATTGGTTTTAACCTGTTGCATAAAATAGGAATCCATGAGTCCATACTGATATAAATGAACAAAAAATATGGAGATGGGCATTCTCTTTTAAAGTGTAAAATGCCTACTTGTGAATCTAGGAGGAATTACATAAATAGAAAAAACACCATTTGGCAACCATCAGAGTGGCAGTTAATTTAGACAGGAGTCATCAAAGGGTGTTAAAGCTGGCAGGTGGAGCTTCTATGAGGCACAGGGTATTGGCATAATCTCTGAATATCTCCCTCCAAAAGACTCAGTTGACTACCAAACCAAGAAAGTGGTATTTTTACAGTAAACTTCAACTTGACCAGGTGGGACAAATTGACCTTGTATGCCTCCCAAATTCCCCATTTCTGGGGAATTTTTGCTGAGAGTTCGTGATGTATGTTTGGCTATGAGGAAATATTGTAGAGTTCTAGATTGAGGGCCATTATATAGAACATAGGCCTCTATTCTTTAAAACTGTTCAGACATGAAAGACAGGGAAAAACATAGAAATGTTTCAGGCTAAAGGAGACTGAAGAGATTGGATTGCTAAATGCATCATTTGTTCCTGAATTAAATCCCGGACCATTAGAAACAAGTGACAATATTGGCACTGTTCGTGAAACTTGAATAGGGTCTGTGGATTGGATAATAGTGTTATATTAAGTGGATTTCCTCATTTGGAGGCTTATGTGGCAATTACACCGGCCACAGTTGTTGTTTTCAGGAAATATCAACTGAAGTGTTTAGGGGTATGAGGACATCATATCGGCAGCTTGTTCTCAAATTGTTCACATAAAGATCACTGATAAAGTAGGCAGGGGGAGTAGGAGGGAGAGGGAGATGTGCTTAAAAAATGTTAACCATTGAGGAAACTGGTTGAAGGTTATCAACTTGAAAAGCGAGCATTTTATATAAAACTATGGAATTTGCTATAGAGCTTTCATTTAAACTAATGAAGGCCTCAGTTTTTGTCATAAGTGGTTTATAGTATGTGGGGCATGGTTTTCTTTCAAAATACATGTGGCATAATTTCCTCTTTGTATCGTTAACAGTGGTGTTTTCCAAAAGGCCAATCATACTCTAAAATGTCTTATAACTGTATTTTTAAAGTGTTGACCCTTGGTAGAGACTTACTGGCTCACCAAAGTTAACTCCTCCTTATGAAAGATGGTTTCTGCTTTTCTTACATGGTTTGGCTCGAGGTGCAGATTTCTAAGAAATAGAATGTGACCACTAAGCTGTGTGGCTTTCTATATAGAAGGTTCAGTTTCTGGAGGCCAGGATTTGACAACTTGAAGCATATGGAATGGTATTTCTCTCTCCCTTATCCTCAAATCTACGCAGAATCTTTGGGATACAGAACATCCTCTGTGTATGTATTAATAATGAGAGGACCTTAGAAGAGTGAAACATTGGATTCTAATTACATAAGTGGGATCTTTTTCAGAACAGTTAGCCAAAGAACCCAAAGAAACAGTATTTTCATTGACTGGTTATGTCAGTAATAATAATAAGATTATTATACAGCTGTTCCTAATAGATAATGAGAAGAGGGGTATAGTTAGAGACAGAATCTAAAAGAGAAGCAAAAAGAAGCAAGGGGAAAATGATGGTTAATAAAGAGACAAAGGAGGGAAGAGACAGCAGAGAATGGAAGCAGTGAAATAACCAATGATGAAAGAGAAGAAAGGTAGGGGTGTGTGTGTGTCTGTGTGTGTGTAGGAGAGAGAGAGAGAGAAAGGGAAAGTAGGAGAAGGAGGAGGAGGAACAGCAGCAGAAAGAGGAGGAGGGTGGATATTAAGAACCATTTGGAAATAGGGAGATTAATTCATAGGCTCAAGGAGTCAGGAAATTCCCCTGACAATATAGTTCATTGCAAGGCTTATTCCGGGTGCTGGGGGAAAAAACTGGAACTTACCTTTGATCTAATCAACCTCTAAGCTAAATTGGCCGTTGGTCATTGAAGTAGAGTACCTAGTGTTTAAGATCAAAGGCCGTGACTCCAGATGAACTTTAATGCCCCTCAGCCCAATGTGCAGTGCCTTGGAAACAAGGGCACATCCTCAGGGAGGAAGAAACTCATAAGAAGTTCTGATAAAATGAAGTTTTTTTGTGAAAAAACTGAGAGAAGATATTCAGTGTCTAAAAAAGTCAGTTACGAACAAAGGTCTTTACCAAGAAACCACTTTGATGTGTTTTTTGGTCTGTAATTTCAAAACTAGTCATACAAATTTATTATAAAGTTATAGCATATCTTTAAAGAGTTGAATTTTCTTAAGAAAGTAGCTAGTGTTGCTTCATTTTTTGGTCTTTTAACCATAATTAAGGGGAATGTAGAAAAATGATTGAGTTTATATTGGAACAGAAATGATTTCAAATTTGAATGTGAGTGTTTTGAAAAGGAAAAAGGGATTGGTAGTAATTAGATAAGAGGAGAAAGAGTATGGCTGCCTTCTCACCTTAATTATGTGAAGAGCTAGTTAATGGACATTTGTAACTCAGTAAACTGTCAAGTGGGAGGGCTTAAGTTCATTTGTCTGATCTTAATGAAGTACTTTCTTTTTGTAAGATCATTACACAATGATATATACAACCAGATTAGCATCTTAAATAGCTTTTCTTAAGAGTGGAAGAGTCAAAAAAAAAAAAAAAAAGGAGTGGAAGAGTCTATTTATTGATATAATTCTTTGTGATCTGTTCTGGGAAGTCTGTGTGGCCTGTTATTGTAAGTTTCTGCATTTACCTCAAAGCATTATTTTAAGCAAATATTTATAGATGGGTGAAATATTACATGTGCTCAAATAGTTTTGAATTAGAAGAGGTAAAAATTAATAAAATATTGTTAAATTTGGAAAAAATGTTTGCATAAGAAATAGAAGTATGTATTATAATGGTAAATTAAGAAGGTATGTATATATACACATTAACTTTTCCTTGATAAATGATAATTACTTTTTATCCTAGATTATAGAAATTAATGTGTAGTTGCATTCGAATTAGATATCTATTTGAATTTTAGTGTAATTACTTAATTAGACTGTATTTTCAAGGAAAAATTGTTAGTCACTGAAAATTCAATCAGATAGAATTCTCAACACCTTTCTTTTTTCTGAACAAGCTATAAAAGTGGCTGGAATGAGTTTCATTCCTCAGATGGTGTTCATCATGCTCTAAAATCATGTTTCTGTAGTCATGAAATAATTTTAGCTTTCAGTTAAGGATGTCTTAAAGAAAACCCTCTTATTCTGAATCTGCTATACTTTGAGAATAGTATGCTTTCTTACAGTTTAGTAACAAATACATCCGGGGTTCTAGTAATGTATATTGGCTCTTGGTCTCTACTTAATTAAGACTGCATCATAACAGTGGTTAAATTGGTAAGTTCCCTTGGTGATTTAGAAAAGGATATACTACCACTTATCCATTGATGATGTAATCTGAGCCATAGTTTTTTTCTAAGAAACTTGGATCTTACATTTAGTATTTTTATTTAGTTCAACAAATGCTCATTGAGCATTCATTTTTTGGCAAATTATGTGCGTATAGAAATCTAGTGATACAGAAATGGATACAATCTGATTTCAGCTCCTGAGGAAGTTACAATATTAATGTCTGAGGAGCATCAGATATTTCAATAAATAACTATTTTAATATGGTGGTTTTTTTGTTTGTTTTTTTTAAGCAGTGTAGCATAATGATGACTAGCTCTGGACAAAGCAGTAATGACCTGACATAGGCCAGTGAAATAGGAATTAAGCGAATATGAGAAACGTTTCAGAGGAAGGATGATACATATTACTAACTGATGAAATATGAGGTGGGTTAACGGAGCTATGAGAGAAAGTGAGAAATCAAAAATGTCCATAAATCCTACCTTGGACATGTGAGTAGAGTTGCTGTTAATTAATATGATAAAGTGGGAGAAGGAACATGTTTGTGGTGGGAGCTAAATAATTCCATATACTAGAACCCTTTTGAATTTGGGGTTTTTCTGGTGGTTTTATCTAGCAGACTTGAAAATATGGACCTGGTTCTAGAGGTGTTTTGATATTAAAGATAAATACTTGGAACCCATTGATGTGTGGGTGTTAGTTGAATTCATGGGGATGGATGTAACAACTTAAGGAGTGCAAGTATACTGAGAGGAAAAATCTGTCTGCAGATTGAACATTTCAGGATTGGATCAGTAGGGAAAGAACCTTCAGATTGGGCAGAGGAAGAGTGGTTAGAGATAGAAGCAGAATGGCAGAGAGTATTCTTAGGGAGCATTGGGAGCAACTGTTTCAAAAAGAAAGTAATAGCAACAGTTTCAAATGCTGCAAAGATGCCTTGTTGAATGAAGACTTAACATTCACTCAAAAAAGATTATTCATTCCGTCCATCCTTCCATCAAATCAATTAGCCAGGCACTATTGTGCTGGAGATGTATGCAACACGGAAGTTTCTACCTTCATGGAGCTTATTTTTCTGTGAAGAGCGACTATCATTCAAGTAAGTAAGTAAGTATATAATATGTCAGTTGAGGAATGGATGCTATCACTGAGAAGATGACATTTCAATAAAGATCTGAAGGAGAGAAGTCCTGTGGGTAAAAAGCATTTCAGACAGAAGGGATAACCAGTATAAAAATGCTGAGGCAGGAGCACACCTGGGAACTGTAGGAACAGTGAAGGACAGTGTATTGGGGCAGAGTGAGTGAAGGAGAGGTGATTAGGAGAGAAATCAGAAGGTAAATAAAGTCAGATTATGTAGGGCTCTGTAATCCATGGAAAGGACTTCTGCTTTCAGTCTGAGTGAAGTGGAACACCATTTGAGGGTTTTGAGGAATGTGTTATATGAGTGATCATTTTAACAGGTTGGTTGCTGAGTAGTGAATAGACTGTGGAGGGTGTGAATGAAAACAGGGAATAAAACAGTTGGTAGACTGTTGTAGTAATCCAGTTGAGACAGTATTGTACCTTTGACCAGCTGTAATGTTGGTAAGAAGTAGTTGGATTTGGGTTATGTTTTGAAGGTAGAATCATTATGATTTGCTGAAGGGTTGGATGTAGGGTTGATACAGAGTTAAGGATAATTTTAAGCTTTTGGACTGAGAAACGTGAATGATGAAGTTGGAGATAGAGAATATGGAGGTGGAGGGAATATCAGACCAGAGTATTGGACATATTTGATTTAACATGCCTATTAGCCAAATGGAAATGTCAAATAGGCAGTTGCATATGTAAGTCAAGATTTCAGGAGAGGGATCTGGATCAGAGAGAGAAAATTGGGGTCATGATGGTTTGTAAAGTCATGCAAGTGATGAGCTTATTTAAAAAGTGAATGTAGATAGAAAACAAAAAGTTCCACTCCTGAAGTACCTTACTGTGTACTGGTCAAGAAGATGAAGAAGAACCTGCAAAAAAGACAGAGAAGGAAACAGCAAAATAGGAAGAAAACTAATTTATTTAGTTTGGTAAAGAGGATATCATCGATGAACTCACCAAGATCAGTGTTAGTAGAGTGATGGGAACGTAAGCCAAAAATCAAGGGGCTTACATTTTAAATTGGAGGTGAAACTGAACCAGTGATTATATATTCATATGTATCAACCAAGTTTGATGGTGAACAAAAGCCAAAAAATGATAGATCACTTAAGGATGAGGTGACTGTTTCTTGAAATGGGGGAGGCAAACATTTTTATAGGCAGAAGGGACAAAAAATGTGGAGTACATGAAAAATGTGGCCTAGCTAAGGTGGAAAAGGACATTTTCAGAGCACCCTTGTGTGTTGGTTTGAAATGATGGAAGAACATGTTTTCCACTCAGGAACTGGAATGATGGAGCTGCCATAATCTGATGTAGAAAGACTTCTAGGGGCTTCTGTCTACTCATAGTTAAAGCAGAAGTCCTTTCTACTGAAACAGTGGGTACAATAACAAGAATTGATTAAAACATCAATGATTTTGAGGATGAAGGAAAAATAATTTTGTTTGTTCATTTAACAAGCCGTTATTGACCATTGACTATGTCCCATGTGTGATTCTAGGTTCTGGAAATTTAGAGTGAGCCAAATAGATACTTTTAATATTGCCCTAATGGGGCTTGTGTTCTAGTAAAGTATGGAGGAGTATGTGTCTGAAAGCTCTGTTCTGAGTGGAGGAGGCAGCTAGATTGCCTCGTGACAGGGTGATAAATGGGCTCAGATTGACTTCTGAGGAGAGTAGCAATGGTTTGTATTTGTTGCTGAGGGGCTATGAGAGAAGAACCCGGGAGAGACTGTGGCCACATATTTGTTCAGGCAATATGGTTTGCAGAATTTCACTTTCAGTGCTTAACAATCTAGAAAAAGGTATGAAGAAAGTAGATGGCCTGATGGGACAGGATTGGGAATTGTAAGGATGAATATGGAAGCCCGACAGACCAGTATCCAATGTGATTTATATTTCATTTTATTTAATTATAATTCACAGTTTAAATAACCTAATTTTAAAGAAAGTGTATTAGAAAATGTTAGTACTGTTTAATTGAAATTCAAGAATTCATAGGAAATACTCATAAAGTGGTAAGTTAACAAACTCTTATTTTCTACCTCTTGCTAGGAAGTAACCTGAAATAATTATATGTCTATTGTCCTTCTGACCACCTGTGATGTTGATAAGAAGTAGTTGGATTTGAAGGTAGAATCATTATGATTCGCTGAAAGGTTGGATGCAGGGTTGAGACAGAGTTAAGGGTGATGATTTCAAGCTTTTGGACTGAGAAACTTAAATGATGAAGTTGGAGATAGAGAATATGGGGGTACCTTTCTGATTAATACCTTTCTGATTAACGATCCTCTAAATTTTCTATGCCAGAAAATGATAATTCACCTTGCAATTTGAAGTTTTTACTATCTTAGTGTATTCTGGCCTACTATTTTTACTTTACTGAAATATTTTAGCTTGAATTATTTATGAGGACATAACCAGTATAGCAAGTGGCTCAGGACATTAGTGTTTATTTCTGGAATATGAGTCCTCTGACATCAATCCTGTATCAAATTAGATTGACACTACTCTAGCTGTGGTAAAAACATACATTTAAGCTCATTTATTTGTTTTCCTAGAATTTAATGAATCTTTGTTCTACATTTTTTTTTCCTTTTTTTTTTTTTAGAGACAGAGTCTCGCTCTGTCACCAAGCAGAGTACAGTGGCACGTCTTGGCTCACTGCAACCTCCTCTTCCCGTGTTCAAGCAATTCTCCTGACCCAGTCTCCTGAGTAGCTGGGACTACAGGTGTGCACCACCACGCCTGGCTAATTTTTGTATTTTTAGTAGAGACGGGGTTTCACCATGTTGGCTAGGCTGGTCTTGAACTCCTGACCTCAGGTGATCCACCCATCTCTGCCTCCCAAAGTGCTGAGATTACAGGCATGAGCCTTTGTGCCCAGCCGTTTGTTCTACATTCTAATGATTTTAATTACTTGAGTAGGTCTTGCTCCTTTCCTATTGAGTCCTCCTTAAAATACAGTGAAACTTTTTTTTTTCCCATGAAATTAAGGTGTCAATAATTGTTATTTGTCTACAACATGGAAGCAATTCTTGTCAAATTATGTGATACTGTGGGGATTTGCATATATAAATTGTATGAAATGTAGAACTTTTTAATGGTAGTACAAATATAGAGTTTTTTTTTTTTTAGGTTTGGGGAAAGGAGTTAGTGATTGTCTTGAGTACTTATGACATCAAAATGAACACTTGAACTGGGCTGTTATGTTTAGAATGTTGAGGTTAAACATGATTTCCTTCCTCCCAAATCTATTTTCTGGAGTTCTTTCATTCTGCTGAATACATGGTGATCTGTTCTTTCACTGAGTTTCAACTCTTTCACTATAGTAATAACGTTCCAAAACTAGTGTAGGATTTTGGGGGTTAATTTCTGCCTATTTAATAGTAAAAATAAATTCAGTTTTTTATATTGAGCATGCTGTTATAAGTAGGGCATCGAACTTAATTTTCTATTTATTTTCATCTTTCACATATTTATCTGTATTCTTTCTGTGCAGTTTTGATATAACTAGCTGGAATGAAGTGGTGTAGTCAGTGTTAGAACATTGGTAATTGGGCTGTATCAAGAATCAATGGTTCTAGCCTTTTTTTTTTTTTTTTTTTTTTTTTGTTTGAGAAGGAGTTTTTGCTGTGTCGCCCAGGCTGGAGTGCAGTGGCGCAGTCTCAGCTCACTGCAACCTCTGTCTCTGGGTTCAAGGGATTCTCGTGCCTCAGCCTCCCAAGTCGCTGGGACTACAGGTGTGCACCACCATGCCAGGCTAATTTTTGTATTTTTAGTAGACAGGGTTTCACCGTGTTGGCCAGGCTCATCCCGACCTCAGGCGATCCGCTTGCCTTGGCGTCCCAGAGTGCTGCTGGGATTACAGGCATGAGCCACTGTGCCTGGTGGTTCTAGCCTTTTAAATCCAGTTCAACAAATATTGAGACCCCACCATGTAGAAAGCACCGTACCATATGCTGTGGAAAATTGTTGTTATAATTTTAGTTAAGCTGTTCACATAGCTGACAGCAGAATGATGTCCAAGAAGTTCTGTTTTCATGGATTTCAGGTAACACATTAACTTTGATTGATTTAAAGAACAAACCAATATGGGCCTTGTTTTATTTCAGCATGTTTTGAAGGGTCTCATCATCTTTTTCTAGGAAGTTGATTATCAAGAGATGTAAGCTATGAACTTTCACCAGGAATTCAGTGATTCCGTTTCTTGTCATATAGTAAATTTTAGGGACTATTTTTATATCATCTTTAATAATTGTTATAAGTAGAATGGTATTAGTAGAAATAGAAAATAGTTCTCATTAACTTTTTTTAACCTCTACTTTTATATAATAATATAAAATGGATTTCGGTTGTAATTAAGGTGTAATCTTTCAGATAGCCAACGTTAATGCTACAATGAAAAGTAAATTGCATGATTTTCTTGTAATTTTACAGCGCTTTGAACTTCAAGATTCAGGGAGCTCTCTGCTTCCTAAAGAGATTGTAAGAGTAGAGAAGATGACGGAAAACCATGTGTCCCAAGCTTCTGTGACCATCCGGATTGCAGATAAAGAGGTGACCATTAAGGTAATTAATCACAGGTTAATCACAGGTTTATTCTTTCTAAGATATACCTTATTCTGCCTGTTTTTATGACCTAAATTAGGTTTATGATCTCCTTATAAGTCTTTCTTGATAGTACTGCTTCTGTCTGTATCTATATATCTATGTCTCCAGAGTCATGTGTGCTTACAAACTGGAAAAATTCAGGAGAAACAGGGAAAGACTTTCATCAAAAATTCAAAGTTGACCTCTGGGAAAATCAAGTCGTGGGTTGATTATTGACAGCATTTTGTACTATGAGTCCTTGGTAAGAAATAGTGTTTTCAGACATTTGAGCTGCTACAGAGCCCTGTTGTCAAGTAAAATCTTTCTTAGCTATGTGAAACAGTTTAAAAAGGATCTGCTCGGTTGAATGGTTTTCAGAAGAGGGAAATAATATTTGGTCATAGAGCTCCATCTGCATGTATATATGTTATATATATCAACTCCTTCTATATATATCTCTATGTATATGTATACACATATTTTATGGAGTCTTACTATATTGCCCAGGCTTGTTTTGAATTCCTGAGCTCAAACAATACTCCTGCCTTAGCCTCCTGAGTAGCTGGGACTACAGGCATATGCCACTGTGCCCAGCTCATGATAAACTTTTTTGTTTTAATATTTGATATTATTAATATTAATTCATGTTACTGTACTTATTCATTGAACTGAATATTGATTATATCTACCATGAGCTAGGTTCCATATTATGAGTTTACTGTATACTAGTTACTGTATTTGTCTCTTTGCATATATTATGCAATTTAAATCCCCCAAGATCCATTAAGGTAAGTTTTATTATCTCCATTTTGTAGATTAGAAAACTGAGATGTAAAGAGGTTAATTGATTCACCCAGAGACACCAGCTAGGAGATGGCACAGCTGGGATTTCTAGACAGGGAGAGTTGCCCACTATATGTTTTCTTCAGATGAATGGCTCATCTAGCTGATGGTTTAGGATAGAGGCAGATGAGTTAAGACTGCATTGGAATGACTGGGGATATGGAGAAGGAAGTAATACTGGGATTCAGGAGACGGAATAGAGAAAGCTTCAGAGCGAAGGTGAAGCTTGAGCTAAGTGTGCAAGAATAACACAGGATTTTTCCAGTGGCTCAGGAGTGGATAGGACATTTTTGGCAGTTTAAACAATATGTTCAGAAGCATGAGGTATGAAAAAGACTTCATTATTTGCTTCCCTTTGGTTATGGCTTTTTAACCCCATTGCCTCTAGTCTCTTCCAGTTAGCTTTCCGTGTTGATATCAGGATAAATTCTTAAATGCAAATCTGATCCTGTCGCTTCCAAACTTACAATTCTTTGGTTTATGTAGTATATAATATGATCCAACCCAGAGTCCTCAGCAGAGCATGGCTCCTTGGGAACTAATAGGCAGGATAAAAAAAAAGGGGGGGGGGGAAGACAAAAAATAAAAGGAGAAGTAGGTGTAAAAGATGGGAAGAGAGACTCTGTGAACAGATGTCTCTCAGTGGTAAACTAAGATAAACCTGAAAAGGATTTGTGGACTTGACGTTTAGAAATCAGGAGGTCATTGGTGACTTTAGAGATTCCAATGGACTAACATTAATTCTGTGCTTACAACTAGAATTTAGGGAAAAATTTATTCTCCAGTAGTAACATCTTTACTGTAAGTTATAAACAGCATTAAGATGACATGATTTTTATGAATATGTCTGACAGTGTGGGACTTTAATTTTAGAGAAATAATTGATTTGGAAGTTTTGTAATAATGATCATCAGATCTGTTAAATGAAAAAGTAGTTGCTGCTCTATTGAAATATCAAAAACAGTAAAGAACTAAATTGAGCAAGCTATTAGTTGGAGGCTTTTAAGCAGCAGTTACATACTTTAAGTTACGGATATTTTGAGAAAAACATATGCATGTTTTACACACAGATACACACAAATATATATACATATATATATACACTCACACACACACACACACACACATATATATATATATTTTTGTTTTTTGTTTTTTGAGACAGAGTCTCTCTCTGTTGCCCACGCTGGAGTGCAGTGGCGCAATCTCGGCTCACTGCAACGTCTGCTTCCTGGGTTCAAGCGATTCTCCTACCTTAGCCCCCTGAGTAGTTGGGATCACAGGTGCGTGCCACCATGCCCAGCTAATTTTTTTTGTATTTTGGTAGAGATGGGGTTTCACCATATTGGCCAGGCTGGTCTCGAACTGCTGACCTCAAGTGATCCACCTGCCTTGGCCTCCCAAAGTGTTGGGATTACAGGCATGAGCCACCATGCCCGGCCATGTTATATTGACCTCTCTTTAATTATAGGTGCCAGCTGGGACCAGGCCATTAAGTCAACCTTGTGCATCAGACCGTTTCATACAGACTTTGAGCCATAAGCAGCTACAGGCTGAAATGATGCAGTCTCACATGGTTAAGGATATATGTTTAATTGGAGGAAAGGTAAGAATGACAGTCTCACTGCAGACTTTTAGTTTTCTGGCTTTTGGTTATTTTGACTTACCCCTTGAATAATTGTGTTTCCATTTGTAGGGTTGTGGAAAAACAGTGATCACCAAGAACTTTGCTGATACCTTAGGATACAACATAGAACCTATTATGCTCTATCAGGTACAGTGTTCATTTTTAGCTGCACTTGGACTATAAGCGTATATCCTCAGCCCATCAGCAGAATTTATGGATATCTTCTTGTTATGACTTTTTTTTATGTAGGTAAAGAACCAAAATAGTAATCAAATTATTCCAATTAAAGTGCAATTATAATTATTTGGAGCTTTTGAAAGTACATTCTAGGATATCTGATGTGCACAACATATCAGGGGCTGTTTTTCAGAAAGATTTATTTTCCAGAGGCCTGGAAGGGTAGGGGGAAAGGAGGAGTGAAGAGAGGTTGATTAATAGTTATAAAAATACAGGTAGGTGGGAGAAATAAGACCTAGTGTTTGATAAATAAGTAGAATGACTATAGTAGACAATAATCTATTGTATATTTTAAAATAGCTAGTAGTTAATAATTCAAATGTTCCAGCATAAAGAAAAGATAAATGTATGAGGTAATCGACACCTTAATTACCCTAATTTTTTATTTCACATTAGATGAATGTGTCAAAATATCGCATATACTCTGAAAATATGTACATATATTGTGTCAATTAAAAAGTGAGATTCATTTTATATGCATGTCCCCACACAGAATACATTTACCGGTAATTTGGAAATCGAAACAAAATAGGTTTCAGCTGCAGTGGGAGCTAAATATGTATTCACTGAATAGATTATTTTTTAAATAGTGACAAAATATGTATAACATAAAGTTTACTACATTAGCCTTTTTTTTTTTTTCGAGACGGAGTTTTGCCCTTTTGCCCAGGCTGGAGTGCAACGGCACAATCTCGGCTGTCTGCACTCTCTGCCCACCCCGGTTTCAAGCGATTCTCCTGCCTCAGCCTCCTTAGTAGCTGGGATTACAGGCACCCGCCACCATGACTGGTTAATTTTTTTTGTATTTTAGTAGAGACAGGGTTTCACCATGTACAATTCACTGGCAGTAAGTACCTTCACAATGTTGTGTAACCATTACCACTTCCTTTTTCCAGAACTTTTTCATTATCCTAAACAAAAACTCTGTACTCGTTAAACAGTAGCTCTCAGTTTTTCTTTCCCTCTCAGACCCTGGTAAACTCTACTTTCTGTCCCTATAAATTTGCCTTTTCTAGGTACCTCATATAAATGGAATCATAATTTTTATCCTTCTTGTTTAGTTTTTTTTACTTACCATAATGTTTTCAAGGTTTATCTGTGTTGTTGCGTATATCAGAATTTCATCCCTTATTAGGGCAGAGTCATATTCTGTTTTATGTCTATACCATTCTTTGTTTCTCCATTGGTCTGTTGATGGACACTTGGGGTTGTTTCCTTTACACTGTTGTAACTTTTTGGCTATAGTAAGTAATTCTGCTGTGAACAGTGGTGTGCAAGTAGGTATTTGAGTCCCTGCTTTCAGTTTTTTAAGGTATATACCTAGGAATGGAATTATTGGATCATATGATAATTCTGTGTTTAATTTTTTCAGGAGCCAATAAACTATTTTCCATAGCAGCTGCACCATTTTCATTCCCACCAACAATGCACAATGGTTCCAATTATTCTACATTCTCCCTGACACTTTTCTTTCTTTTTTCCTTTTTTTTTTTTTTTCGTAGTCATTATCCTAATGGCTGTGAAGTGGTAATTCACTGTAGTTTTGATTTGCAGCTCTCTAATGACTACTGATGCTAAGCATCGTTTTCATGTACTTACTGGCTATTTGTATATCTTCTTTGGAGAAATACCTATTTGAAACTCTTACCCATGTGTAACTTATTTATTTTTTTTCTCTAGATTTTTATTTCAGATTTGGGGGTACATGTGCAGGTCACAATTTACATGGGTAAATTGTATGTCACTGAGGTTTGGTGTATAAATGATCCCGTCACCCAGGCAGTGACCATAGTATCTGATAGTTTTTCAATGCACAGCCCCCTCTGAAGTAGTCCCTGTTGTCTGTTGTTCCCATCTTTATGTCCATGT
This sequence comes from Piliocolobus tephrosceles, assembly GCF_002776525.5. Lineage (NCBI taxonomy): Eukaryota > Metazoa > Chordata > Mammalia > Primates > Cercopithecidae > Piliocolobus > Piliocolobus tephrosceles. Next base: position 74,844,848 of record NC_045455.1, read on the forward strand.
GTACTCAATGTTTAGCTCCCACTTATGAGAACATGCAGCTTTGACTTTTTGTTCCTGTGTTAGTTCACATAGGATAATGTCTTCTAGCTACTTCCACGTTGCTGCAAAGGACATGATTTTGTTCCTTTTTATGGCTGCGTGGTTTTCCATGGTGTATCTATGCCACATTTTCTTCATCTAGTCCACCGCTGGTGGGCACTTAGGCTGATTCCATGTCTTTGCTGTTGAGTATAGTGTTTGTATTAGTCAGAGTTCCCTAGAGGGATGGAATAGGATACACACACACACACACACACACACAAATAGGAGAGAGAGAGATATATATAAAAAAGTGGAGCGATATATACACACTAATAATAGATATACACACACACACATATATATAATATATATACATATAATCATATAATCTGTGAATATATATATATATATGAAGAGGAGTTTATTAAGTACTAACTTACACCATTACACGATCCCACAATAGGCTGTCTGCAAGCTTGAGGAGCAAGGAGAGCCAGTCTGAGTCTCAAAACTGAAGAATTTGGACTCCGATGTTTGAGGGCAGGAAGCATCCAGCAAGAAAGATGTAGGCTGGGAGGCTAGACCCGTCTTGCCTTTTCATGTTTTTCTGCCTGCTTTATATTCACTGGCAGCTGATTAGATGGTGCACATCAGATTAAGGGTGGGTCTGCCTTCCCCAGCCCACTGACTCAAATGTTTATCTCCTTTGGTAACACCCTCACAAACACACCCAGGATCAATACTTTGCATCCTTCAATCTAATCAAGTTGACACTCAGTATTAACCATCACAGTGCTGCAATTAACATATGTGTAGAACAATTTATTTTCATTTGAGTGTGTGCTTAGTAAGGGGATTGCTAGGTCAAATGGTCATTCTGTTTTAAGTTCTTTGAGGAGTCTCCAAACTGCTTTCCACAGTGGCTGAACTAATTTACATAGCTGCCAGCATTGGGTGAGTGTTCCCTTTTCTCCACAACCTCGCCAACATCTGTTATTTTTTGACTTTTTAATAATAGCCATTCTGACTGGTGTGAGATGGTATTCCTTGTGATTTTGATTTGCATTTCTCTAATGATAGTGTTGATGAGCCTTTTTAAAATATATTTTGGCTACACGTATGTCTTCTTTTGAGAAATGTCTGTTCTTGCCCTTTGCCAATTTTTTAAATGGGGTTATTTTTTCTTTGTTGAATTGTTCTTTTTGTTATTAGACCCTTGTCATATGCATGTTTGTGAATATTTTCTCCCATTCTGGAGGTTGTCTGCTTACTTTGCTGATAGTTTCTTTTGCTGTACAGAAGCTTTTTAGTTTAATTAGGTCTCACTTGTCAATTTTTGGTTTTGTTGCAAGTTCTTCTGTGGTCTTAGCCATAAATTATTTGCCAAGGCCCATATTCAGAATAGTATGTCAGAATAGGTTTTCTTCTAGGTTTTTATAGTTTTAGGTCTTAGATTTAAGTCTTTAACCTGTTTTGAAGTAATTTTTGTATATGGTGAAAGAATCAGGTCCAGTTTCAATCCTGTGCCTGTGGCTAGCCAGTTATCCCAGCACCATTTATTGAATAGGGAGTCCTCGCCCTGTTGTGTGTTCTTGTTGACTCTGTCAAAGATCTGGTGGTTGTAGCTATGTGGCTTTATTTCTGTGTTCCCCTTCCCATTTCATTGGTCTAGGTATCTGTTTTTGTACCAGTATCATGCTGTTTTGGTTACTGTGGCTTTGTAGTATAGTTTGAAGGCAGGTAGCATGATGCCTCAGGTTTTGTTGTTTTTGCTAAGGATTGCATTGGTGATTCAGGCTGTTTTTTGAATCTATGTGAATTTTAGAATAGTTTTTTCTAATTCTGTGAAAAATGATGTTGGTAGTTTGATAGGAATAGCATTTAATCCGTAAATTGCTTTGGGCAGTATGGCCATTTTAACAATTGAAATTCTCAGGAGCACAGCATGTTTTTTTCACTTGTTTGTTTAATCTCTGATTTCTTTCAGCAGTGTTTTGTAATTCTTGTCGTAGAGAAAAGATCTTTTACTTTCTTGGGTAGCTGCATTCCTAGGTATTTTATTCTTTCTGTGGCTGTTGTAAATGGGATTGTGTTCTTGATTTGGCTTTCAGTTTGGATGTTATTGGTGTATACAAATGCTACTGATTTTTGTACCTTGACTTTGTATCCTGAAACTTTACTGTAGTCACTTAGCACTTTTAGGAGCCTTTTGGTGGAGTCTATAGGGTATTTTAGGCATAAAATCATATAATGTGTGAAGAGAGATAGCTTGACTTCCCCTTTTCCTATTTTTATTTCTTGGTCTTGCCTGATTGCTCTGGCTAGGAGTTCTAGTACTATGTTGAATAGGAATGGTGAGAGTGGACATCCTTGTCTTATTCCAGTTGTTAAAGAGAATGCTTCTAGCATTTTCCTGTTCAGTACAATGTTGGCTGTGGTCCTTACCCATGTTTTAATTGATTTTTTATTTTTTTTAATGGACTTTTTGTTGTTGAGTTGTAGGAGTGTTTTAATGTATTCTGGGTATAGAATTCATTCTCCACATATATGATGTTCTTTTTTTAAGATGGAGTCTCGCACTGTCACCTGGGCTGGAGTGCAATGGCACAGTCTCGGCTCACTGCAACCTCCGCCTCCCAAGTTCATGTGATTCTCCTGCCTCAGCCTCCTGAGTAGCTGGGATTACAATTGCACATCACCACACCTGGCTAATTTTTTGTATTTGTAACAGAGACAGGGTTTCACTGTGGTGGCCAGGCTCGTCTCGAACTCCTGACCTTGTGATCCGCCCCACTTGGCCTCCCAAATTCTGGGATTACAGGCGTGAACCACCCCACCCAGCCATGATTTTCAAACATTTTAATTCATTCTGTGGGTTTTCTTTTTACTATTTTAGTAATAGGATTTTATACATCTTTTGATGTACAAAATGTTTAAATTTTGTTGAAGTCCAATTTATCATTTTTCTTTTGTTACCTGTTGTTGGTGTTATAATTAAGGAATCATCGTAACATCCAATGTCATGAATTTCCCCCTATGTTTTCTTCTAAGAATTTTACAGTTTTAGGTCTTACTTTTAGGTGTCTAATTCTTTCTGAATTAATTTTTGTACATAATGTAAGGTAAGGGTCCAGCTTCAACTTTTGCATGTGAATATCCAGTTTTCCCAGCACCAATGTTGAAAAGATTGTACTTTCCCCATTGGATGGACTTAGTACTCTTAGTAAGAATCATTTGACCATATCTGCAAGGATTTACTTCTGGGCTCTCTATTCTATTCTATTGGCCCATATGTGTGTCCTTATGCAAGTATTATACTGTTTTGATCATGGTCGTTTTATAGTAAATTTTGGAATAAGTAAGTATATGGCTTCCAAATTTGTTTTTCCTTGCCAGGATTATTTTCAGTATTCAGAGTCCCTTGAGATTCCATATGAATTTTAGGATGGATTTTTCTATTTCTTCAGGGAAAAAAAATGCCATTGAGATTTTTATAGAAATTGTATTTAATCTGTAGATCACTTTGAGTAGTACTGTTATCTTAATAAGCATAAATCTTCCAATCCATGAACATGAATGATTTTTCATTTATTTATGTCTTCTTTAATTTCTTTCTGTAATGTTTTATAGTTTTCGATGTACAAGTCTTTTGTCTCTCTACTTGTTTTTGAATAGATTATTTTGGTGGGTTTACGTATATAATATGGTAATAAGAGAAACTTACAGCTAGTGTTCTTACAGAATGAATTTTTCTGTCTTTTTTATTTATTTATTTTATTTATTTTTTTTGAGACGAAGTCTGGCTGTGTCGCCCAGGCTGGAGTGCAGTGGCGCGATCTCGGCTCACTGCAAGCTCCGCCTCCCAGGTTCATGCCATTCTCCCGCCTCAGCCTCCGAGTAGCTAGGACTACAGGCACCCGCCACCACGCCCGGCTAATTTTTTGTATTTTTAATAGAGACGGGGTTTCACCGTGTTAGCCAAGATGGTCTCGATCTCCTGACCTCGTGATCTGCCCACCTCGGCCTCCCAAAGTGCTGGGATTACAGGCTTGAGCCACCGCGCCCAGCCTTGTCTTTTTTAAACAATCTCATCTGAGACATTTTTATCATGCTAATTTAAAAAATTCTATATGTCAGTATTTGCCTGCTTATGATAGCTTATTATAGCAAAAGAGTCTCTATTGTTTGAATGACTTTGGAAGTAAATATGATACTGTCTACGTACATTTTAGGATAACTTTTGTGTTTTTAGTTTGGTTTTTTGGTTCCACTTTTTTATTGTTTCTGACACTAATTATATTTATATTTAAAATGTTCTTTTATTCTGAAAAATGACATTTAAACCAGTTAGTTGTTGTGACCTTAGATCACAGAAAATTTTGCTAGTTGCTCATATTTCAAATGATTCTATCAGGATTCCTTCCCTGCTGCTTTAAGGTATTTTGTGCCTATTGATTGAATTGGCCAGAGTTTGGAAGGAAGTGCAACTATATGTTACCAGTAACTTTTGGGCTACAAGTAGAAGAGTCTACTGTAAATGTATACATGAGAATTCTCCCCGAAATTGACTTTTTTTTCTTTCTTTTGGGTAATTTAATTCATTCAGAGCACCAAGGTACCATTTAGGATTTTGAGTTGCTTGAAAATAGTTTTGGAAGCAAAAGAGAAAATATCCCATCTTCGTATAAAACTGTGGTGGATTTATATCTCTATTATTTTGTATAGTTTTCTTTGTCATATTTCAAGAAAGACAGGTGAAGGTAGGTAAGAAAGGAGATAAAGGTAGTTAAAATAATTAACTGATTAAAGGACTTAAAAGGTTCAAATATTTACTAAGACTCTCTATTATCTTAAAAGATGAACTCTATGAAGGAGCGTATGATCCAAGTTTATGAAATTGTAAAGGATATGAGTTAAAGTGAAGAGATTTAGATTAGTAGAGATATCCTGATTCTTGAAAGATAAACATGTAGGGAATAGAAAATAAATTTCTACATTTTATAGCAGGTGGCACATTTTAGAACCCACAGAAAATAAATTTTGAAATGAGTTCTTATAAATTGATTCTGGGCCTACTAGATTTTTAAAGGGAAATAATAGTATTTGTGAGGATATATCTATCTCTAACTAAATTTATGGAAGATACCATGGAGGACACCCTGCCTTCCTACATAATCACTTCTCTTGGTGTCTTTGTCAGAGATCAAAAGATAGATGGTAGGCTCAGTATGCTCGCTCATGTGTCCATACCTTTCCATACTCACAGCAGAAATTATCTGAGTATGGCAGTTTACCATCTCACCATCCCGTTCACCATCAGCCTTCTGATTTCCAATGAAAATGCTTTGCTACCAACAATAGGGGATGCCCCCCTCCAGAATTATTAATGTATTTTGCAAAACAAGTTAATGTTTATTCTAAATATCTTACGTTTCCACTTGGAGATCATAAGCATAATTTACCTTTTCATGTGCCATTGCTTTGAAATCATATGGAGAAGATCTTGAAGAAAAAATATTAACTTCCTTTTTGATTCCATCTTCATTTGCTATTATTTATATAATTATGTATAACATGAATATTTTCTTCACGTTAAAATAAAAAATCTCATTCTAATGAAAACTGGAAATAATTTATTTGTCATCAATTTTTCCAGACAGTACTGTTTCTGTATCAGGTTTTTGTAGTTTTATACTGTATGTTTGAGCTATGAAATTTATGTTCACTTTATGTTGCTGTTCTTTAAAAGATTAACCAAACGAAAGAGTATGTGTATATCTAATAATTCAGATCTTGTAGCTACACTGGAAGGCCTCCCAAAGTATCCTGCCATTGAGGATGCTATCTTGATATGTAAAAGAATTAGTTTAAGAGTCTGAGAACAGATTTTCTCCTGTATTTCTAGAGAGTGACAATAAACTCACCAAAACATTATTTTATTTTAATGTTTTTTGGTTTCCTGTTCAGTTTATTAATGTATGGATGAATAAGGGTAGGAAGATGCTACAGTTAAAGTTGATGGCAGGCCTTTCTATTTCCTGATACACTTTTGAGTTACAGACTCAGTGTCTTCTAGTTTCTGTCACAGAATAAGGTCATTTAGTCATGTCTTATCAATCCTCTCTCTGAAAAATACAGATGATGGTAATCGAAAGGCACATAAGTTTCCTGTAAAAACATTTACCTATCCTTTTGTACATATCCTGTCAACCTTTTAGATGTCCTGCAAAGATTGGGAAATAGTAGAGATAAGCAAACCAGGCACATTTTCTGAAAACTCCTTTTCTTTTTTCCCATTTTGCTTTTCTGCTCATCAATTTCTAGAGAAAATGTTTAGAGAAAAGAGTTTCCTAGAAGTATAGACTTCGGAAAGGGATAGAGAAATATAATAACTGTAATATGTTTTGGAGGTGAATTTGTTTCTTTTGCTATATAGCTTCTTTCCATGTAAATAATCAGTTGCTTTTTGTTATAGAAACCAAGCCCCTGAGATCAAATAAGACTCCTCTGTGGGACACAGGAATTAATAAACTTAAAGAATGAATTTGGTTTGTATAATAATATAGTGCACATTGATGAAAAAGTTCCAGAGGTTTGATACAACATAGAGAATTTAGTGGGAAAAAGTAGATACATCATCTGTTTTCCTAGAAGATGTGGAGACTTCCCTGTTATTTGTACATGTATAAAGCTACACTTAATCTGTGGTTTTTGCCTTATTTTTAGACTTGATTATTTTTAGAACTGCATTTCATATAAAGTAAAAGGAAAACAGAGCTTTAACACAGATTTGAGGCAGTACATAAAGTAAGTTTTATAATAGGCTATAAAAGTCATAAATCATTTGGCTCAAGTGTTAGGTCAGATTCTTTTAACTGATTATTTTTTTTTAAGGGTTGAACCAGTGATTTCATAGTGTTGAAGAAGTACAAGTTATTCTTTTCCTTCACAACCAGATAAAGGCATATTTCCAGATATCTTTCTACATCATCATAAATACACTAGATCTGAGATCTTTTCCTTCTGATCAAGTGCTAGTTAGATTAAACACCAAGTCAAATTTAATCTAAAATTTAAGCGCGCTTAAGTTTATGGGACTTTTAGTGAAAATAATTATGGTTTAAAATATGTTGAAATCTTAGGATCATCATTGACTCCTTAGCTAAGTTTTTCTTTCTATAACTAAACTCAGACCAAATCCTTTCCCCTCTCTTCCTTCTTGTTTATCCAAATATGGTGGAAATATTTTTATTCTTTTATTCTCTCTCCTTTGTTTTTATTGCTCTATGTCTTGGATTCATTGCTGTGACCCTTACCTTTGCCTTGACTCTGTGTTTTTCTCTTATGAAGATTTCAAGACATTTGTATTCATTTAAGTGTTCTTTATTCAACGTTGGACCTTGGAGGCTGACTTTTTTGAGGCATGTTTTTGCTCTGTCCACCGGACGAGTGCAGTGGTGCAGTCACAGCTCACTGCAGCTTCAAACATGTGTTCTTAAGTCATCCTTCCACCTCGGCCTCCTGAAGCTCTGGGATTACAAGTGTGAAGCACCCTGCCCAGCCGGGGCTGATTTTTCACGTGATTCTGTAGCTCATCTTGTTTTCTTGCTTTTTTATTTTACTACAATCTGTCATCCATCCTGTCTTCTTAGTTTTTTTTTTTTTTCCCCACAAAGAATAGCTCTTACCATGCTAAGAATTTATTTACCTCAACTCCTTGGATTTCTTTTATTATAAAGTTTATTTTTCAAGAACCATGTATACTGTTGATCACATCAGAACTTTAAAATGGTTGACTCTAGCAATCCTTTTCAAATCCCAGGCTTACCAAGGCTTCTGTTTTTGTTTTGTGTGTGTGTGTGTGTGTGTGTGTGTTTGAGGCGGAGTCTCACTCCATCGCCCAGACTGAAGTACAGTGGCACAATCTTGGTTAGCTGCAACCTCTGCCTCCCAAGTTCAAGTGATTCTCCTGCCTCAGCCTCCTGAGTAGCTGGATTATAGGCCCACACCACCACACCTGGCTAATTTTTGTATTTTTAGTAGAGACAGGGTTTCGCCATGTTGGCCAGGCTGGTCTTGAACTCCTGACCTGAGGTGATCCCCCCCCCCCCACCCACCTCAGCCTCTCAAAGTGGTGGGATTACAGGCATGAGCCACTGCTCCCGGCCCAGTTTCTCTTTAATAATCATATTGCTTTGTCTCCTGCCTCTTTTATGTAGAATATTTTAAATTTAAAATACATTCCAACCTATCAGACTATAAACTTTAGTGCCTGTATTAGTTAGGATTTCCTAGAGAAACAGAACCTATAGAGATTTATTGTAAGAAATTGGTGTGTGAGATTATGGAGGCTGAGAACTCCCATGGTCTGCCATCTGCAAGCTGGAGAGCCAGGAAAGTGGTGGTGTGGTGGTGTAGTTCTAAGAGGAGCCTGAAGGGCTGAGAACCAAGAGAGCCAATGCTGTAAGTTCCAGTCTGAGTAAGGAAGACTAATATCGCAGCTCAATAACACATAGAGAAAGCAAATACTGCTTCCCAAAGTGCTGAGATTATAGGCATGAGCCACTATGCCTGGCCAACAAGTAAGATTTTTGAATGAGAACGAAACAAATTGATAATATTACCATATATCAGGATTGACAAACTTTAAAGTGCCAGATAGAAAATATTTTTAGGCTTTGTGGATCATGAAGTCTTTGTTAAAACTTCTCAACTCTGCTATTATAGTAGAAAAGCAGACAAAAGCAGTACATCAGTGTATGAGTGTGGCTGTGTTCCATCTTGTCACATTTTTGATGGGATTTTTAAAGTCACGTTTACTGAGGTATGATTCATACATAGTAAAATTCAGTGTTTTGACAAACACATTTGGTAGTAAGGCCAGTACCACAATTGAGAGATAGGGCATTTCTATCACCTTGAACAATTCCCTTGTTCCCTTGTGTAGTCCACCCAAACGCAGCCTATGGCAACCACTGTTTTCTATCCCCATTAGTCTTGCTTTTCCAGAATGTCATATTAATGGGATTATACACTATGTGCTTTTCACATCTGGTTTCTTTCACTTACATAATACATTTGAGAGTCATCTATGTTGTTGCATGTATCAGTAGTTTGTTCCTTTTAATTGCTGAGTACCTTATCACATTTTAATTTGTGTTTATATCAGTATTTCTATTTCTTATACAGTAACTTTCTTTTTTCTTCTACTTCCTATTCTTTATATATATATACACACACACATACATACACACACACACACGCACACATATATATGTGTATATATTTCAACCTGTGGTGGGCCATTGGGTGGGTTGGTGGGTTCCTTGCTACTGCCAACAGCCAAGCCATGGGCTATAGTAGCTTTATTTCTGGTGCTCAGCCCTTCTCACTGAGTTTGTCAACACTAGCTTTCTAAGCTTTCCACTCATTTCCAGGTTGGGATCTGCCCATTCCATCCTTAAAATACTGATTTTTGTTCTAATTTTCCCCCTACTTCACATTTTAAAATCACGACTCACAGTTTGCTAGATAATATTGAAGTTATGCTGTTTAGCACACAGTGCTCTTTTTTATCTGGCCCCTGTAAGACCTCAACTGTGCAACTAACATTTACCTTATAACTCCAGCCTTAAGGGATGACTTGCAGTTTCCCCAGCATGACTTGCTGCCTACTACTCCATGCTTTCTTGCACTGTTCATGCTGCCTGAACCACCCCTCGGAGCTTGTGGGCCAATTTGCTCTTTAAAACTTAGCTCCACTGCCTGCTCTGAATTTCTGTAAATCTTAAATTTTATATGTACTCCTTTGTTTCAGCATCACTTAATGGCCTTTTTCATGGCACTTATCATTTCTGTACTATAATACCTACTGTATTCCATTAGCTGCAAGATGCACTCAATTGTAAGATGCACAACTAAGAGAAAAAGTACTTCAAATTAAATTACGATATAAGACTTTATCACTTAGAATTTTCATAGTTTTCTTAAAGACCTCTTCCAGATTTAATTTAGATTATATATCTCCTGTGCATGCAGAAAAAGGAAAATATGAATATAATAGGAAAAAATATATAAAATAAAAAAACATAATTTATAAATAAATATAAAAATATAAATATTTAAAGAAGAACTAAAACCAAAACTTTTCAAACTCTAAAAAATTGAAAAAGAGGGAATACTTTCAGACTCATTTTGTGAATCCATTATTATTACCCTGATACCAAAGCCAGACAAACACACTACAAGAAAAGAAAATTACAGACCAATATCCCTGATGACCACAGATGCAAAACATAATAAAGGCCATATATGATAAGGCCACAGCTAACATTATGCTCAATGGTAAAAAGCTGAAAGCTTTTCCTCTAAGATCAGGAACAAGTCAAGGATGCCCACTGTCACCACTCTATTCAATGTACTATTGAAAGTCCCAGCTAAGCCGGGGGCGGTGGCTCAAGCCTGTAATCCCAGCACTTTGGGAGGCCAAGACGGGCGGATCACGAGGTCAGGAGATCGAGACCATCCTGGCTAACACGGTGAAACCCCCTCTCTACTAAAAACTACAAAAAACTAGCCAGGCGAGGTGGCGGCGCCTGTAGTCCCAGCTACCGGGGAGGCTGAGGCAGGAGAATGGCGTGAATCCGGGAGGCGGAGCTTGCAGTGAGCTGAGATCCGGCCACAGCACTCCAGCTCGGGTGACAGAGCGAGACTCCGTCTCAAAAAAAAAAAAAAAAAGAAAGTCCCAGCTAAAGCAATTAGGCAAGAAAAATAAATAAAATGTACCTAAATCAGAAAAGATGGAGTAAAATTTTTTTCTATTTCCAAATGACATGATCTTATATACAGAAAACACTAAAGATACCACCCAAAGCAATATACAAATTCAATGCAATCAATCTCTACCAAAATTCCAATGACATTTTTCACAAAAATGGAAAAAATACTAAAATTCATATGGAACCCCAAAATACCTCAAATAGCCAAAGCAATCTTGAGAAACAACATTGGAGTATCACAGCACCTGGTTTCAAAATATTCTACAAAGGAATAGTAATCAAAATGACATAGTAGTGGCATTAAAAACAAACATATAGACGAATGGAACCAGAATAGAGAGCCCAGAAATAATATACTATTAATGGTCAATTAATTTTCAACAAAAGAGCCAGAAAACACAATGGGAAAAGGATAGTCTTTTCAATAAATGGTAGTGGGAAAATTGTATATCCGTATGCAGAACAATGATATTAGACCTTTATCTGATACCATATACAAAAATCAACTAAGAATGGATTAAATACATAAATGTAAGACTGAAACTATAAAAATACTAGAAGAAAAGATAGGGGGAAAGCTTGCAGATATTGGTCTGGGTAACAATATTTTGGGATGATACCAAAAGCAAAAATGGATAAATGAGATTGCATCAAACTTAAAAAGCTTCTATACAGCAAAGGAAACAATCAACAGAGTAAAGAGTCAATCTACAAAATAGGAGAAAATATTTGCAAACCACAGCTGACAAGGAGTTAATTTCTAAACTGTAAAAGGAACTCAACTTAGTAGCACTAAAACAACCCAGTTTGAAATGGGCAAAGAACCTGAATAGACATTTCTCAGGCATTTTAAAATATACTTGTTGGACATACAAATGGCCAACAGGTATATATAAAAAGTGGTCAGTGTCACTAATCATCAGATAAATGCAAATTAAAACCACAATTAAATATTGCTTTACACCTGTTAGAGTGGCTAATATCAAAAAGATAAAAGGTAATAAATGTTGGTGAGCATGTGGAGAAGAAATGCTTGTACGTTGTTGGTGAGAATGTAAATTAGTACATACTTCATAGAAAATAATATGGAGGGTCCTCAAAAATTAAAAGCTACCACATGATCCAGCAATCCCTCTTCTGGGTATATATACAAAGGAAATAAAGTCAGTATCTTGAAGCAATATCTATGCTCCCATGTTTATTGTAGCATATTCATAATAGCCAAGATAGGTAATTAACATGTGTTCATTAACAAATGAATAAAGAAAATATGCAGTATATATAGAATGAATTATTATTCAGCCTTTAAAAAGAAGGAAATCCTGTCTGTGTTAATCTGTTTTCACACTGCTGATAAAGACACACCCGAGACTGGGAAGAAAAAGGTTTAATTGTACAGTTCCACATGACTGGGGGAGCTTCAGAATCATGGCGGGAGGCGAAAGGCACTTCTTACATCACCACAGCAAGAGAAAATGAGGAAGAAGCGAAAGTGGAAACCTCTGATAAACCCATCAGATCTCACGAGACTTGTTTACTACCACAAGAACAGCACCAGAAAGACCAAGCTCTATGATTCAATTACTTCCCCGTGGGTCCCTCCCACAACACATGGGAATTCTGGGAGATACAATTCAAGTTGAGATTTGAATGGGCAAACAGCCAAACCATATCACTGTCATTTGCAACAATGTGAATAAACCTGGAGGACATTATACTAAGTGAAATAAGCCACTGAAAAGCAAACACTACATCATCTCACTTATATGTGAAATCTCAAAAATCAAACTCATAGAATCTGGTGGGGTCCTTCATTTGGCTTATTGCTGGAGTCCTTAGGTGGACTGGCCTGGTGCCTGACTCTGCAGAGAGTAGAGTGGTGGTTGTCAGGAACTGGGGAATGGGAAAAAGGGGAAAGCGTTTGTCAAAGGGTACAAAGTTTCAGTTAGGCAGAATGAATAAGTTCTCAAGATCTAATGTACATCATAATGATTATAGGTGATAATGTTGTATTGTATACTTAAAAATTCCTAAGACAGTAGACCTGAAATGTTCTTACCACAAAAAATATGTAACTATGGTTTCTCTTTGTTGAGCTTTTCACTTTGTTATATATTGTTTTCCTGATATCATTTAGTAGCCTGTGTTGTCTTTAGCTCACTGTTTCTTTAAGACCATCATTTTGAATACTTTGTCAGGTAGTTCATAAGTCTCCATTCATTTAGTGTCAGTTTCTGGTGCTTTATTTTGTTCTTCTGGTAGTTTTGGTGCCCTGATTGTTAATGGTCCTCATGGGCTTGCATTGGTGTCTGTGCATTTGAAGAAGTGGACATCCAGTCTTTATAGACTGGCCTTGATAGAGAAAGCTTTTTACCAGCCACTCCAGCCAGACATTCTGGGCAGACCATCTGGTGGGGTCTTTCGTTTGACTTGCTGCTGGAGTCCTTAGGTGGACTGCCCTGGTGCCTGACTCTGCAGGTGAGTGGGCCTACCAACTAAGTCTCTGAGGGTGGCTCTGAAGCCTGAGTTCATGGAGAACAGCTTGAACTTGGGTTGGTGGGACCTAACATGGTGCTATGGCAGACCTTGAGGCTGAGTCTTCAGGGTCTAGCGTGGCACTATGGTGGTCCTGGAACCAGGGTACATGGGTATGAGCTGGGTCCTGATCCCTGAATCTAGGGGACTGCCTCATACCAGGGTCTGTTGGGCTGGGCCTGGTGACTGGGTCCACAGGAGGCTACATTATAGTATGTACTTGGCTCCTTATTTAATTAAAGTGTACTTTTTTAGTAATGGATAACATCTTTTGTGTTAACAAACTTAATTATCATGAGGTATTTATTAGATTTATAAAAACACAGTAGGAGGCCTTTGGGCATGTGTGTAAAAATAAACATTACAGTAGAGCCAAATCCATTAGTCCAAGAAAGAAAACAAAAGTAAAGTGACCCAGGGAATCCCACCAAATAAGGAACTCCAGTCTGAAAGGTATTTCTTTTACTATTTTTGATGATCATGAAGTTGAAGAGGATAGAAACTTCAAATTTGGGAACTCTGCGTGGAGTAACTCCAGACATAAGGACATTATATAATGAAGTCATAGTGCTGTTGGTAGCAACACATTGTTGTGTTTGATCATCTCCATTAGGCAGCACTTCTGTTTTCTTTTTTTCTTTTCTTTTCTTTTTTCTTTTTTCTTTTTTTTTTGGTTTTGAGACAGAGTCTCACTCTGTCACCCAGGCTGGAGTACAGTGGTACGATCTTGGCTCACTGCAACCTCTGCCGCCCAGGTTCAAGTGATTCTCCTGCCTCAGCCTCCTGAGTAGCTGGGATTACAGGCATCTGCCACTGCGCCTGGCTAATTTTTGTATTTTTAGTAGACCCTATTGGTCAGGCTAGTTTTGAACTCCTGACCTCATGATCCACCTGCCTCGGCCTCCCAAAGTGCTGGCATAGCAGACGTGAGCCACCGCGCCTGACCTGTGCACTTCTGTTTGCAATGTACTTTACAGTAATCTTGATTAGGAGTCTTAGGGAAATCTTTTAAGGGTCCTCAGGATTTTATAGTCATTGAAGACCACTGCAAATGTGAGGAGTTTGCCAAAGGTTAGTGACGTTAGTGATGAAGTTACATATCTTATAGGTGTATCTATATATCCTTATGATCCATCCTTGTGGGAAATATATTGAAAAAGAAAATAATGAAGGGTATAACTTTGATTTGATTTTAAAATTTATAAATATTTGCAAGTAGAATATGTTTTGTGAACTTATTCTTTTTTCCTGGAAATGAAAAGTAAATATATGGTTTTTGGTTTTATGACCTAGTTGCCTTTTATGATTCTTAAATGCTTAGTTTTGTGTTCTTCCCCTGTTAAAGAAAACCCTAGTTATTGAGGATCCACATCACTTTCCGAATGCATAGAACTTTATTGCTGATTTTAAAGCCAGTCTCATAGTAGAAACAAGGCTGTTTGAAGTGGAAGCCATTAGGCAGAACCGTAGAGATAGAGCCAAAAATAACAGAGAAGGAAAAGGCAATGTTTAACAGAGCTCAACTCATGCCTCCAGGAATGTGGAGTTGAAGTATCTTGGGATTTGAGTTGGTAGAAGCTGCTAAAATCCTGATTTTACACTCTATTGACTGCTGTTAAAAGGTTAACAATTTAAAGAGGGGCCTTAGCCAGCCCAGCTCCTCTAATGCTTCATGTTTATTTCTAGTAGCTCCCATAAGCTCTCCCAGATTTAGGTAGCTGCAGGCAGGGAGCCTCTGCAGGAGAGGAATGATAGTCACTATGCTATCACATAGGTGGGAAGGTTGCCCTGTGTATTTCTTTCACACTACTATGAAGAAATACCCAAGACTAGTTAATTTTAAAGGAAAGATGTTTAATTGACTCACAGATCTGCATTGCTGGGGAAGCCTCAGGAAACTTACAATCATGGCGGAAGGAAAGGAGAAGCAGGCACCTTCCTCACTGGGTGGCAGGAGGGAGTTGAGTGCAAGCAGGGGAAATGCCAGATGCTTATGAAGCCATCAGATGTCATGAGAACTCACTATCACAAGAACAGCGTAGGGGAAACCACCCCCATGATCCAGTCATCTCCATCTGGTTCCACCCGTGACACGTGGGGATTATGGGGATGATAATTCTCAGTGAGATTCGGATGGGACACAGCCAAGCCATGTCACCCTGAGAGTTCAACCGGCACATTTCTTTAATCTTAGCAAGACTTTTTCTATGTTGCTTCAAGTGGGAGACTCTTGATTTCTTCTTAGTAACTCTCCCTGAATCCATTGGATTATTTTCTGTTTCCCAGCTAGTGAACAAATGTTTGACTTCCTGCTGCACAGTATCTCCCATGGAGTAGCAATTCAGAAAAGGCAGCTTTAGTTTAGTGAGGAAGGTGCCAAAAAGGATACATTGTCAATCAGGAGAGTAAGTACTGGAACATGGCTCATTTCTTAGCCTTCTCCCCGTCACTCTCACCCCTCATAGCCAGTTGTTAATATTCCATCATTTGCTTTTTGCAGGATCTACTGTAACCATGGACATTTCCAAAAATTCTAACCCACTCTCATTGGGCCCATTATTGAGCATTTGGTGGAAAATGCATTTGGCGTATGGAGTTTTACTTTACAGAGTTTTTAAGAACACATCAGTTTTGTCATTTGAACATTTGTAGATATGTAGTTAGAGTATGTTGCATTCCATATTCTATTCACTGAAGTTGTAGAGTGATCTTTTAAGAATGTAAATCAGATCTTTTCATTTCCCTGCTTAGAATCTGTCAGTGGCCTCCCATGATACTTAGAATAAAATAAAAACACTTTACCTTGGCATATGAGGCTTCCATTAACAAGGTTACCCATTAGAACCACTCAAGGATCTTTGAAAAACTTCCGGTGTCCAGGCTCTACCACCAGAGAGTCTAAAATAATTGGTGGGAGTAGAACCAGTATTTTTCAATTATAATCAACAGCCAGGGTTGAGAACCACTGCATTATGTGACCCAATCCATACCTGCCTCTTAAACCTTCTCCCTTCCGTTGGACCCTCTACTGATTATGTTTCAGTCTCATTGGGTACTTTTAATCCCTTAAATCTGTCTGGCTTCTTTCTGCTATGGGGCATTTTCACAGGCTGTGTCGTCAGACTGGAATATTCTTCCCTGATCGTCATGTGGCCTCTTGACATTGAAATCTCAAATATCTGTAGAGAAAGCGTTTTTGATGCACTGAGTCATTTGCTATCATATTGCCTGATATTTTCTGTGTAGTACCAACTACTATGTGGTATTTTCTTATTTGTGTCCTTCTCTTCCTTCCTTCTCCTCCTGTCTCCTTTCCTTTATCTATTTTTGTTCCTTCCCAGTAGAGTGTAAGATCCATGTTTATTTTTTTCACTATTGAATCCTCAGCACCTGAAACAGTGATTTGGAAGCAGTAGGCTGGTTCTCTCTCTCTCTCTTCATGTATATATTCAATATGTATTTGAATGAATAAGTAAATTTTGGAAATTTTAGATTATTAATTTTTTGAGACAGAATCTTGCTGTGTCAACTAGGCTGGAGTGCAGTGGCATGATCTCGGCTCACTGCAACCTCTGCCTGCAGAGCTCAGGCAGTTCTCCTGCCTCAGCCTCCCGAGTAGCTGGGATTACGGGTGTGCACCACCATACCTGGCTCATTTTTGTATTTTTAGTAGAGACAGGGTTTCACTATGTTGGTCAGGCTGGTCTTGAACTCCTGGCCTCAGGTGATCCACCTGCCTTGGCCTCCCAAAGTGCTGGGATTATAGGCATGAGCCACTGTGCCTGGCCTGAAAATTTTAGATTATTTTTAAATGACCTCTGTTGTCAGCTTTTCTTTACTATTTTTACCTGCTTCAATATTAACTTTAATTTCTAAGATAGGAATTTTCTGTCATTTAATTGTATGCAGCATTGTCATATCACTTCCATTACTGTGCTGAATTGTGAACTGAGACTTACTGTTTATTTAAAATTTAACATATTTATAGTTTGTTTCTTCACTTGATTCAGATTCAGCCATCATTTATTAAATACCCATTAGGTGCCAGGCATTATCTCATTTAATTCTAAAGATATTTTACTCATTTCACTCATTTATCACATAATAAGGAAGTCACAGAAGTGGAATTGAATAACCCAGCCTTCCTCGTTTTGTACCCATCCTTTCACAAGTGCTACCCCTCATGTGGCTGACTAACAGGGATCTGAGTGGTGTTAAGGGTGGTCAAATGCAGTGTCTGCTCCGGGTGTCTTTATTGAATACCAAACAGGTAATTCATAATTATTCCAACCTTGATTTCATATCTTGTTACTTGCTGTTAGAAACTAATTTATTATAAGCTTGGCACAGTGGCACACACCTGTATTCCCACCTACTTGGGCGGATGGATCACTTGAGCTCAGGAATTCAACACTGTGATACACTATGATTGCGGTTATGAATAGTCAGCCTGGACAATATAGGGAGACCTGTCTCTTAAAAAAAAAAAAAAAAAAAGAACTAAAAAGCTTATTATAAGGCAAATATTATTGCAGATATTTATTTTATTTTTAATTTCAACTTTTATTTTAGATTCAGGAGGTACATGTGCAGGTTTGTTACATGGGTATATTGTGTTATGCTGTGGTTTGGGGTATGAATGGTCTTAATATCCAGGTAGCATAGTATCCAACAGTTATTTTTCAGCCCTCACCCTTCACTTCTTCCCTCCCACTCAGTAGTCTCCATTGTCTATTGTTCCCATCTCTACGTCTGTGTGTACTCGATGTTTAGATCCCACTTATGAGTGAGAACATGTGGTATTTGGTTTTCTGTTTCTACGTTAGTTTGCTTGTAATGTCCTCCAGCTCCATCCATGTTGTTGCAGAGGATGTGATTTCATTCTATTTTATGGCTGCATATTATTTAATGGTGTATATATATATATATTACATTTTTAAAATCCAGTTCACCATTGATGTTTACCTAGTTTGCTTCCATGTCTTTGCTGTTGTGAATAGTACTGCAGTAAACATACACATGCGTGTGTCTTTTTGGTGGAACTATTTATTTTCCTTTGGGCATATACCCGGTAATAGGATTGCTAGGTCAAATGATGATAGTTCTAAGTTCTTTGAGAAATCTCCAAACTGCTTTCCGCAGTGGCTGAACTAACATTCCCACAAACAGTGTATAAGCGTTCCCTTTTTTCCGCAATCTCACCAGCATTTTTTTTTTGACTTTTTCATAATAGCCATTATAACTGATGTGAAAGGGTATCTCATTGTTGTTTTGATTTGCATTTCTCTAATGATTAGTGATGTTGAGCATTTTTCATATTTTTTTTGATTTGCATTCCTCTAATGATTAGTGATGTTGAGCATTATTTCATATATATTTTTTGGCCACTTGTATGTCTTTTGAGAAGTGTCTTTTCATGAAGTCGTGTAATGTGATGCCTCTGGCTTTGTTCTTTTTGCTTAGGATTGCTGTGGCTGTTTGGGCCTTTTTTGGTTCCATATGAATTTTAAAACAATTTTTTCTATTTGTGTGGTAAATGACATTGAGAGTTTGTTAGGAATAGCATTGAGTCTGTAAATTGCTTTGGGCAGTACGGCCATTTTAACGATTTTTTTTTTTCCTAATCCATGAGCATGGAATATTTTTCCATTAGTTTGTGTCATCTATGATTTTTTTCAGCAGTGTTTTATAGTTCTCCTTGCAGAGATCTTTCACCCCCTTGGTTACATGTATTCCTAGGTATTTTATTTAACTTTTTCTTTTTTTTTTTTTTTTGCAACTATTGTAAATGGAAATGTGCTTCTGACGCATTCAGCTTGAATGTGTTGGTATATACTTTAAAGGTTGAATGTTACTGGTGTATCCATTCAATGTTAAATGTTATTGGTGTGTAGGAATGCTACTGATTTTTGTTCATTGGTTTTGTATCCTGAAGTTTTACTGACATGTGTTCTAGGAGCCTTTTGAGGGAGTCTCTGGGGTTTTCTAGGTATAGAATCATATAATGTGGGAAGATAAATAGTTTGACTTCCTATCTTCCTATTTGGATGCCTTTTATTTCTTTGTCTTGCCTGATTGCTCTGGCTAGGACTTCTAGTACTATATTGAATAGGAGTTATGAGAGTGGGCATCCTTGTCTTGTTCAGTTGTTAAGGGAAATGCTTCCAGCTTTTGCCCATTCAATGTGATGTTGCCTGTGGGTTTGTCATAGATGGCTCTTATTATATTATTTTGAGGTATGTTCCTTCAGTGCCTAGGTTGTTGAGGGTTTTTATCATAAATGGATGTTGGATTTTATTGAAAGCTTTTTCTGTGTCTAGTGAGATGATCAAAATGACTTTTGCTTTTAATTCTGTTTATGTGGTGATCATATTTATTGATTTGCGTATGTTGAACCCACTCTGTGTCCCAGGAATAAAGCCTACTTGACTGTGGTGAATTAACTTTTATTTGCTGCTGGGTATGTTTTCCTAGTATTTTGTTGAGGATTTTTGTGTCCATGTTCATCAAGGCTATTGGCCTATAGTCACCTTTCTTTCTTGTGTCTTTGCCAGATTTTGGTATCAGAATGATGCTAGCTTTGTAGAATGCGTTAGAGAGGAGTCCTTATTCCTCAGTTGTTTTGAATAGTTTCAGTAGAATTGGTACCAGCTCTTTTTTGATGTCTGGTAGAATTCAGCTATGAATCCATCTGGTCCAGGGTTGTGTTTGTTGGTAAGTTTTTTATTACTGATTCAATTTCAGAACTTGATATTGGTCTGTTTTGGGTTTCAGTTTCTTCCCAATTCAGTCTTGGGAGGTTGTGTGTTTCCAGGAATTTATCCCATTTCCTCTAGATTTTCTAGTTGTGTGCAGAGACGTGTTTATAATAGTCATTAATGATCTGTATTTCTGTAGGATTGGGTGTAATGTTACCCTTGTCATTTCTGATTGTGCTTATTTGGATCTTCTCTCTTTTTTTGTTAATTTCGCTAGTGGTCTATCTTGTTTATTCTTTTAGATAACCAAATTTTGGGTTAGTTGATCCTTTGTATGAATTTTTCAGTCTCAGTTTTATTCAGTTCTGCTCTGATTTTAGTTATTTCTTTTCTTCTGCTAGCTTTGAGGTTAGGTTATTCTTGTTTTTTCTGGTTCCTCTAGCTGTGATGTTAGATTGTTGATTTGAAGTTTTTCTAACTTCTTGATTTAGGTGTTTAGCTTATTGCAGATACTTAAACTAGAATTTGTTGCTACTTTCACACCTGTTTTTCTAAGGAAGTCTAACATTTGTGATAAAATGCAACAAACTTTGTAGTACTATTTGAGTAAAATATGATTCTTTAGTTTGTACATGCTGGGGTTTTAATCTGTTGCATCTCTGCTTCTTGCCTTGTGAAACTCTTCTTATCCTTCTTAATGTACTTAGTTGTCTGTCAACATTTTCTTTACAACCTTTAACAAGTCGATTTACTTTTTAAATATCATCATCCTTAAGTTCTGGCTTTCTGGTGAACAGTAGTACCCAGTCTCTAAAATGAAAAGATATTATTTACAGAGTGTTAGCTAATTTACAAAATTTCTGGGAGAAACAGAGAATGCAATTTACATTTTACCCAGTAAGGAGTGGTAGTACCAGGAGGAATTTAGCTACTGACGCCCTGGAAGAGCAGTTTTCTTTGTGCCGGCTGCTCCCTTACTCCCATTGTTCGCTGCCATTTTCCCAGTCTCTTGTACATGAGAATGCTTGGTGGAACTTGGTTCATGAATAGAACTCTAGCTGCACAGACTTTAAAAAATGATGTTTCTAGTTTTCTAGCCTTTGTAGTATAGGAAGGATAATATGAGGGTATTTGGTTGTGTATCTTGATTGAGTACATAATTGTATTATCTGCACCTATACTGACCTTACGTTTATATTTAATTTTGCATCTTTATTAAGATGTCTTTTAGTTGAATCAGTTGTTAGTAACATAGTGGGTTTGACTTCTGGTTATCTTCAATGAGAGAAATTTATTCTGTATTCATTATATAAATCTTTAACTACAACAGATTATCTTGCAGTAGATTCCAGTGCTTACCGTGCATACAACTGCAAAATCAACTTTTCACCCATTGACAGCAGAGTAGCTGAAGTCAATCATAGTAGGCTTGTAACGTCAACATCTCATCCTGTACATAAAAGGGAGTTGATTTTATGTGCTACAGGTTAAAAATAGTTCTTCAAAAGAGGAACTTGAGGGAGAAGGATGAAAGAGTTTACAAATAATTTTATAATATATGTAAAACGAGAGGCCTTTTTGAGATCAAACATAAATGACACTGAGGAATGTTGGCAGCATGCCTGTGTTCTGTTCACTGAGCATGCTTTGATTCCGGAAATAATGGCTTCATTTCTATTTCAGGACCTAAAAATTATTAACATTGTATGTTTATACAATATTTATGTAGTATTCCACTGCCACTAATAGGTGTGGGCGTAGTTAATACTGTATTGCACAGTCGATGGCTTATTCTTGGTATATTCTTTTATTCACATAAGTCCCAGGTTTTCTTCTTGTTTATACTACTGGTATGGTATTTTCCTGGCATAATAAGTTTTGCTTAAGTAAAACTCATTTGAGGTTGACCTGAAAAGCCTACAGAAATTCAGCTGGTTTCCTTTGGAAAACAAAATCATTATTAGTGCTTATTTACCCCAACTGAAAAAATATTAAATGCCTATTGTTTCTATTTTTAATTCAGAAATGAGAATGAAAAATCATATCTACTTAGAGATGTACTTACTTTTAACTAAAGCATTTTTATTTCAATCGTTTTTATATGTTTTGAAAGAAGTTTTAAAACAGCAATGAAGACTAGCTGTATTTGAGGTCTGTTAGGGGAGTGGTTAGCATAATAGTCACACTTTTTAACTCTTGTCAAAGAAGATGATTGAGACTTATTAGAAGTTAATTTGTGAAGCTAGCCTGAGAGGTGTGTTATTGGTGCATTCCTATATTAACTCTACAATCTATTCATGGGTTGATTAATCCAATCCAGCTCTATCCTTATGGAATTTCTTTTAGTGAAATTTGTGCTCTGTTCATTGTAATAATATACTTGAGGACAGTCTGGCTCCTCTGCCTGCTAGCTGTGTGTACTTGATTGGGTAAATTGTTTAACCTTTTCATACCTCAGTTTTCTTCTCTGTAAAGTGAAGATTATAATTGTACATGGCTTTTCAGGTTATAAGGATTATATGAGTTAACATATGCAAAGTACCTGACACTTGTTAGGCTTTCCATAAAGATTGGCTGCAATAACTATTGTTACTTCTATTTTTAACTCTTTAACATGTTGTTCTCTATAGGATGACCTGACCCATGAGACAAATTTTTCTCAGTTTTATTATCAAGAATTGTAGTGCTGCTTCTGATTTGGTGTTGATGTTGTGAGTGTTATGACTTATGTAACTTTTTTTTTTTTTCAAGACAGGGTCTCACTTTGTCACCCAGGCTAGAGTGCAGTGGTGCAATCTTGGCTCACTGCAGCCTCCACCTCCCGGCCTCAAGTGATCCTTGTGCCTCAGCCCTCCAAGTAGCTGGGACTACAGGTGTGCACCACCATGCCTGGCAATTTTTTTGTAGTTTTTGTAGAGATGGGGTTTCGCCATGTTGCCCAGGCTGGTCTTGAACTCCTGAGCTCAAGCGATCAGCCTACTTTAGCCTCCCAAAGTGCTAGAATTACAAGCATGAGCTACTACCTGTAACTTTTTTTTTTTTAATACTTTAAGTTCTGAGATACATGTGCAGAACGTGCAGGTTTGTTACATAGGTGTACACGTACCATGGTGGTTTGCTGCACCCATCAACCTGTCGCCTACATTAGGTAATTTTCCTAATGCTATCCCTCCTCTAGCCCCTCCATCCCAGACAGGCCCCAGTGTGTGATGTTCCCCTCCCTATGTCCATGTGGTCTCATTCAACTCCCACTTATGAGTGAGAACATGCAGCGTTTGGGATACCAAGTCAATATGCAGAAATCACAAGCATTTCTATACACCAATAATAGACAAACAGAGAGCCAAAACTTGAGTGAACTCCCATTCACAATTGCTACAAAGATAATAAAATACTTAGGAATACAACTTACAAAGGATGTGAAGTACCTGTTCAAGGAGAACTACAAACCACTGCTCAAGGAAATCAGAGAGGACACAAACAAATGGAAAAACATCCCATGCTCATGGATAGGAAAAATCAGTATCATGAAAATGGTCATACTGCCCAAAGTAATTTATAGATTCAATGCTATCCCCATCAAGCTACCACTGACTTTCTTCACAGAATTAGAAAAAACTACTTTAAATTTCATATGGAACCAAAAAAGAGCCTGTATAGCCAAGACAATCCTGAGCAAAATGAACAAAGCTGGAGGCATCATGCTACCTGACTTCAAACTGTTCTACAAGGCTGCAGTAACCAAAACAGCATGGTACTGGTACCAGAACAGATATACAGACTAATGGAACAGAACAGATGCCTCAGATATAACATCACACATGTACAACCGTCTAATCTTTGACAAACCTGACAAAAACAATAGGGAAAGGATTCCCTATTTAATAAATGGTGTTAGGAAAACTAGAAACTGAAACCCTAGAAGAAAACCTAGGCAATACCATTCAGGACATAGGCATGGGCAAAGACTTCATATCCAAAACACCAAAAGGAATGGCAACAAAAGCCAAAATTGACAAATGGGATCTAATTAAACTAAAGAGCTTCTGCAAAGCAAAAGAAACTATCATTAGAGTGAACAGACAACCTATGGAATGGGAGAAAATTTTTGCAATCTATCCATCTGACAAAGAGCTAATATCTAGAATCTACAAGGGACTTAAACAAATGTACAAGAAAAAAACAACCCCATCAAAAAGTGGGCAAAGGATATGAGCAGATACTTCTCAAAAGAAGACATTTATGCAGCCAAAAGACACATGAAAAAATGCTCATCATCACTCGCCATCAGAGAAATGCAAATCAAAACCACAATGAGATACCATCTCATGCCAGTAAGAATGGCAATCATTAAAAAGTCAGGAAACAACAGATGCTAGAGAGGATATGGGGAAATGGGAACGCTTTTAAACTGTTGGTGGGAGTGCAAATTAGTTCAACCATTGTGGAAGACAGTGTGGCAATCAATTCCTCAAGGATCTAGAACCAGAAATACCATTTGACCAAGCAATCCCATTACTGTGTCTATACCCAAAGGGTTGTAAATCATTCTATAAAGACACATGCACACGTATGTTTATTGCGGCACTATTTGCAATAGCAAAGACTTGGAAGCAACCCAAATGCCCATCAATGAGAGACTGGATAAAGAAAATGTGGCACATATACATCATGGAATACTATGCAGCCATAAAAAGGATGAGTTCATGTCCTTTACAGGGAAATGGATGAAGCTGGAAACCATCATTCTCAGCAAACTAATACATGAGCACCTGTAACTTTTTTTTAATATGTCACTCTTTATGTTGGATATTAGATTAGATTCAAATTTGAGACTGTTCAGATATATTTTATATATTATTTTTTCCTCTTAGTTTCACCTTTCCTTGTTTAGTTTTCCTTGTCCACTTGTGTTTAATTTTATAATACATTGTATTAAGCATATTTTTGCAAGCCAACTTAAATACTTTCGGAAACTCTTGGGTTTATATATGTGGTAGAAATGTATGTTTTTAAAACCTGGTTGAAGTCATACTCTATATGTACTTGGATATTGTACTTTTGCTACAATCATTTTAATTTCCTGTAAGACAGTTATATGTGCATTATAATGTAAAATTTTACTTTAGTATTAGTAAGAAGACAGGTAGCTCACATTTCTTTATACACTAAAAATGTACTATATTTTCAGATTTTTTTTCTGAATGACATTATGCCTTGGAAAAATAATTCTAATGTTATTCTAGATAACACAACCACTTTGTACAGACACAACCACTTTGTACAGTTATTTTATTGAGCTATTGACTATATCTGGATTTCTCAAAGGAATTCTAAAAAAAGTTAGCTTAGATCATTTAAAGGTCAAATTTATATTCTCTGATGCATTTCTTGAGTTATGCCTCTCATATTAACAGGACATTTTTATTTTCAGTAGAGTTTCTCTGTTACAAATCAAAAGAACATAATTCCAATTGACATGGAATCGTAAGAGATATATGGATGTTTTCCAGGGATCTGAATGAAAGTGAGGTGTTAAGGTTAGACAATGGTAGACCTAAAGGAATTGAATTTCATGTCCTGTTATTTTAAAAATGTTAAGGAAATGCAGAAAGAGGAAGTGGATCAGGCTCTATGATATCATTAGTGCTATTTTTATTCTCTTAAGTTCAAGAGTTTCAGGATAAGAAAAATATATGCAAAAATGAGGACCTTGATTTTTTCTTGATTTTTATTAGGGTGTTTACCAAATGCCCGTATGGAATAAGCACACTTGTAAAAAGAAATTTGCATTTCTACTTGCTGATAGTGATGTGCATGTAGATGGGAAGAATGAGGAAATGATATATATTTTTCACAACTCAATGATGCAGTGTCTGTTAAAGATATTAAAACAATAATTTCATGGTACTACAAACCAAATATTGTATAGACAGAAACCCTTGAAAATGATGTTACTTTGTTTTAAACATTAGCTTATTATCTGAAATTAGTTCATATCACTTCCCCATTCAGCCTATGCTGAAAAAGTTTTATTAATTAGATTTGATTAGATTCAGTTGTTCTGTGAAAGTTTAGTTTTACTTTGGTGTCCTTGCACTTTCACACAATTGAAAATAGCTTCTGATAATAACTAATACTGGGGAAAGTAGGGCCAACTATCTCTTTAAGGAAGAGCTGAAATGTTTGTCTTTCAATAGAAGTTCTTAATTATGAAAACCAATAGCTTATATTAAAGGGAGTGCTTTTCTTTCGCTTAGGAAGGTTTTTATTTTGATGCAAAGGTTTATTAGAAATTGGCAGTGGCTCATGCCTGTAATCTTGCCACTCTGGGAGGCTGAAGTGTGAGGATTGCTGGAGGCCAGGAGTTCAAGACCAGCCTGGACAACAGAGTGAGAACTTGTCTCTACAAAATACTTTTTAAAAATCTCTGTCTATCTATCTATCTATCTATCTATCTATCTATCTATCTATCTATCTATCTATCTATCTATCATCCATTTGTCTATCTGCACGTGTGTGTTTATTAGAAATGAAGAATGGCTCTTTCTAATGTGATGGTATACAGAGTTTAGGTGATAAAATTTAACTGAGCTAGTCTTCTAAGAAATGAAGATTGAAAAGAGGAAGAACATTTCTGGTCTATAGCTTTGTTTGGCATTTACAGCACTGAGCTATATTGTTCTGCTGCTGCATATTGTATAGCAACAAATAATCATTCATTTTACTTTAGCAAATGTAAGGGAGTCTCCAACTACTAGACTAGAAAAGAAGAGCCCTATGTACTAGTTGTCTTTCTCATCATCTCTATTAGTAAATGTTTGCTTACTTGAATAAGGTAAACACTGTATACAACCTGTGAATTAATAAGGTATAAAAATACTTTGGAATCATGACCAAATGAAATGGTGCTTTTTAATATCATGCACAGAATGGTGATTCAGATATGTTGGTATGAGAATGAGGAATTCTTTCTATTGAAAGTTTTAAAAAAATGGTACCAGTTTTTAGCCTCAGCTCTTTAGGAGTCTGAGCCTCTTATGTCTGCTAAAGTCACAACATTCCTCATCTTATGCTGGACCCAAGCGAAAGACTCCTGACCTTTAATGGGGCCAGGATATCAGCTGTTTTCAGTCTGAAGCTGTGATTTTCAAAATTAACATCCATTAGTTTCTTTGAAAATATAATATTAATTGAATGCCTTCATCTCTCCTCTCTGAATTCCAATAGGAATGCTTAAAATAGAGCCTACTCTTTCCCTTATTTTTAAACTTTACTTTTAATTTATGTTATTTTGTTGTGCATTTTGTATATCTTTTTGCAGTCTCACATCATATTAGAACAAGGAAGGGTATAAATAAGTGAATTTTAATTTAATGTCTTTTAAAGCAGCGTTTCCCACCTGGGAGGCATATCAGAATCATCTATGTTGTTTAATAAAAAACAGATGGTAGGCCCCATGTTGGCCCTGATGAATCAGAATCGTCAGGGTGGTGGAGCTTAAGTTTATATAGGTTTCAAAAGTTCCCCAGCTGTTTCTGATAATGTATCTTTAATTTTGAACCACCGGGCTAAACTGTGTTTTCTGTTTCTTTGTTTACTTTTCCAAGGTAATGTGTGATGTGACTCTATGGCAAATATTTTTCTGGAATAATTCATACCAAGAGTTTTCTTTAAATTTATCTGTTTTAATGTTTACTTAAAAAAATTCTGTGTGTGTTTATATTTGTATACATACATATATACACACACATATATGCGTATGTATATACATATATAATATAGGATTTTTGTTATAGTTTGACTGTAAAAATGACCCACAGACACTTATTTTGATTTTATCCTGTTCTCCTTGAGAGTGATCCCTTTGGTTTTCTGTAGCATGAACATGAGTGGGAATGAATCTTTTGCTTGGGCCCAGGAAAAGATGAGGAATGTCATGACTGGCTCAGTAAACACGGATGATGGTGATCAATTTAGTCTTGGTTGTTGTAACTGTCATTGGCAACAAGAGAGTGATATTGCTCATATAGTTCGCATAGAATTTAGAATTCATAGTTGAAGAATTAAATAAAGTTATTTAAAAAGGACAAATTTTGACAATGTGTCAAAACCAGCCTTTTAAGGTTACGGGAACTTGCTGAGTTTGAATGTTACTGTTTTTTGAAGGTCTTTATGATTCAAAATGAGCCTATTCATACTTCCTCAGTCAGTACTTTTTAAAAAATTTCCAACTTTTAAGTTCGGGGTACAGTGCAGGATGTGCAGGTTTGTTACATAGGTGAACGTGTGCCGTGGTGGTTTGCTGCACAGATCATCCCATCACCTAGGTATTAAGCCCACCATCCATTAGCTATTCTTCCTGATGCTCTCCCTCCTCCCTCCACTCACCCTCTGACAGGCTGCAGTGTAGTGTTGTTCCCCACCATGTGTGCATGTGTTCTCATCATTCAGCTTCCACTTATAAGTGAGAACGTGTGGTATTTGGTTTTCTGTTCCTGCGTTAGTTTGCTAAGAATAATGGCCTCCAGCTCCATCCATGTCCCTGCAGAGGACATGATCTAGTTCCTTTTTATGGCTGCATAGTATTCCGTGGTGTATATTTACCACATTTTCTTTATCCAGTCTATCATTGATGGGCATTTAGGTTGATTCCATGTCTTTGCTCTTGTGAATAGTGCTGCAATGAACATATGCATGCTTGTGTCTTTATAATAGAATGATTTATATCCCTTTGGGTATATACTCAGTAATGGGATTGCTGGGTTGAATGGTATTTCTGCCTCTAGGTCTTTGAGGAAGTGCCACACTGTCTTCCACAATGGTTGAACTAATTTACACTCCCACCAACAGTGTAAAAATGTTCCTTTTTCTACAGAACCTCGACAGCATCTGTTGTTTTTAAAATTTTTAATAATAGCCATTTAGTCAGTACTTTCTTGATAGTGAGAAGGGTAAAATAATTAAGACTTAAATTTTAATCTTGGTTTCAATACAGATTCGTTGCCATTATAAATATAAAGCAAATTCATTAGTTTTCTATCTGTTGAAAGTTGGGAGTATGTCGCCAAGAATTTACAGAAGACTTTAAATATTTGGATAAAAGTGACTGTAAATGTGTTTGACTTCTGTTTGCTATAAGTCACACAAAATGTATCTGAAGGTGGTAGAAAAGAAACTATCCACATTAATGCATGTAAGAAAAAATTGCTCATATTATATAGCTCCAGTTTTTTTTTTACAGTAGATAAACTTTTATATGCCACAACTATTAATAGTTTACTTAAGTCTGTTACACTGTTTTATTGTTAGCACATTGTGTGTGTGCTTTTAAAAATTGCTTGTAAGTGCTATGCTATTGTTTCCCAATTCCTGTACCTCATCTGATAACTGTCCTCAATTTCCTCCATTATGAAGTCTCTTTAAATAAAATGAGTCCCCGTGATGGTCCTAGCATAGCTTCTCAGGGAAACTCATCAACTGCAAGAAAATGCACATTATTGATAAACATCTCTGCATGTTGAGTTTGCATGATTCTTCATTTTATTTTATTTTATTTTTTATTATTATACTTTAAGTTCTAGGGTACATGTGCATAACGTGCAAGTTTGTTGCATATGTATACTTGTGCCATGTTGGTGTGCTGCACCCATCAACTCGTCATTTACATCAGGTATAACTCCCAATGCAATCCCTTCCCCCTCCCCCTCCCCATAATAGGCCCCGGTGTGTGATGTTCCCCTTCCCGAGTCCAAGTGATCTCATTGTTCAGTTCCCACCTATGAGTGAGAACATGCGGTGTTTGGTTTTCTGTTCTTGTGATAGTTTGCTAAGAATGATGGTTTCCAGCTGCATCCATGTCCCTACAAAGGACACAAACTCATCCTTTATTATGGCTGCATGGTATTCCATGGTGTATATGTGCCACATTTTCTTAATCCAGTCTGTCACTGATGGACATGTGGGTTGATTCCAAGTCTTTGCTATCGTGAATAGTGCCGCAATGAACATACGTGTGCATGTGTCTTTGTAGCAGCATGATTTATAATCCTTTGGGTATATACCCGGTAATGGGATGGCTGGGTCATATGGTACTTCTAGTTCCCAGGATACAAAATTAATGTACAAAAATCACAAGCATTCTTATACACCAATAACAAACAGAGAGCCAAATCATGAGTGAACTTCCATTCACAATTGCCTCAAAGAGAATAAAATACCTAGGAATCCAACTTACAAGGGATGTAAAGGATCTCTTCAAGGAGAACTACAAACCACTGCTCAGTGTAATAAAAGAGGACACAAACAAATGGAAGAACATACCATGCTCATGGATAGGAAGAATCAATATCGTGAAAATGGCCATACTGCCCAAGTAATTTATAGATTCAATGCCATCCCCGTCAAGCTACCAATGAGTTTCTTCACAGAATTGGAAAAAACTGCTTTAAAGTTCATATGGAACCAAAAAAGAGCCTGCATTGCCAAGACAATCCTAAGTCAAAAGAACAAAGCTGGAGGCATCACGCTACCCGACTTCAAACTATACTACAAGATTCTTCATTTTGAAATTGAGTCAACACATGGATGGTTAGGTCACCATAAGAGCTGGCATACAAAAACACAGGAATAGAGCTGATTGAGTTAAATTCTGTTATTCAGGTAGAAATTACTGTCATTATGTAAACTTACATTTTAAAAGTGGAAGAAAATGCTAAATATGAAGAAGGGAAAAAAACCTCTCACTCTCACTATATTATGTAATAAGTAATGGAAAAATTCTTAAAATGACCAAAAAAAGACTTTCTGAAGAGCTTTCTTTTTGAGGATTGGAGAAGATGACTTCTCTGTTGTTATATGGAATGTTAAGTTCAGACAGTGGTGACTCTGTAAAGCCATGTGAGCTGCCTTGCATGTCTTAAAAATTAATTTGTCGTGTTCTTTGGTGGGTGGTGGGGATTTGTTTTAGGATATGACAGCACGTGATCTGCTACAGCAGAGATACACCCTTCCAAATGGAGACACTGCCTGGCGGTCCTCACCCCTTGTGAATGCTGCTCTGGAAGGCAAGCTGGTCCTGTTGGATGGCATTCACCGGGTGAATGCAGGCACACTCGCTGTATTGCAAAGGTGAGTAGGCGTCACAAAAATCCCCCAAACACACATACACACACACACACACACACATACACACCCCAACTACTCTGACTTAAGCAGTAAAGATGGAACTATCTCATTCTTTCTCTTTTTTTTTTAAACTGGGTTGTGTAGATCCTGAAAAATCATGATTCTATACCAAGTAGAGTGGCACTTTTTTATTGTTATAAACACAATGCAGTAAAACTCCAAATCATGAACATTTTGGGAAAAACCACTGCCATAGCAAAATTCCTTGTGTAGGTGCTGCAAAAAGAAAGCGCTTCAGTAGTAAGTTTGAAAGACTTTATATATACAGGTGTATATATGCAGCATGTCACATTGCTGAAGTTTCTATAATTTGTCAGAGTCACAGCTTCAGTATTTACAAACTCCTTATGAATCATAGATCTTAATTATTGGTTGGTCTTGTTGAAATCTTTTTTGAGAGAGAGAAAATTAG
Organism: Piliocolobus tephrosceles; assembly: GCF_002776525.5. Classification (NCBI taxonomy): domain Eukaryota; kingdom Metazoa; phylum Chordata; class Mammalia; order Primates; family Cercopithecidae; genus Piliocolobus; species Piliocolobus tephrosceles. The sequence goes on from NC_045455.1 coordinate 74,876,479, forward strand.
TTTTGTATATAAAATATATAATACCTTTAAATTATGTTTTATATAGACTAAAAAAGCTCACTTTGTTGGTTGTAAACTTGAACATTTCTGTAACTGTTGTTTTCTTATTTTGGGTTTCGTTGGGAAAAATTTCCACACATTCTTAAAACTTCTCTGGAATTTAATGTTAAGAGAAGTCTCTTCATGTGTAACTTTTATAGAAAATATTCCCATCCTGTATCATTTTAGGAAAATAATGATACTGATTTTTTTACATTTATTTTGGTTCTCTAAGTTGTAGACATTTGATTTTTAACTTTGACTCATTAGGAAAGGTTAAATAAGTAGAATAAGCCATTATCCCAACTAACCACTCAGAGTTTTTTTTTTTTTTCTTAACGTGATGCAGATACTGAATGTAATTAAAAATTCTAAATACATTATGTTAATCCTGATTAGATTTTAGAACGTTTAAAAATAGTCACAAACTTTCAGTGATTTACCATAAACGTTCCATAGATTTACAATATTTTTTCTCCCAAACAGATAACTGCAGACACGATAATAGTCCCATTTTATTAGCTATCTTTTGCATGTTTGCAAGTAGTAATAATAGAAGCAGCTACTACCATTAATTGAGTACCTACTCTGTGCTAGGCATTATGCTAAGCCAGTGCTTCTCAGGTTCCCAACCTTGGAATCACCTTGCAGGATGGGAATTAAAAAATACTGATGCCAGCCAGGTGCACTCGCTCACACCTATAATCCCAGTGCTTTGGGAGGCCAAGGTGGGCAGATCACAAGGTCAAGAGATTGAGACCATGCTGGCCAAGATGGTGAAACTTTTTCTCTACTAAAAATACAAAAATTAGCTGGGCATAGTGGCACGTGCCTGTAGTCCCAGCTACTCAGGAGGCTTCAGGCAGAAGAATTGCTTGAACCCGGGAGGTGGAGGTTACAGTGAGCTGACATCCCACCACTGCACTCCAGACTGGGTGACAGAGCAAGACTCTGTCTCAAAAAAAACAAAACAAAACAAAAAAAAGTGCTGATGTGGGCCAGGCGCAGTAGCTCACACCTGTAATCCCAGAACTTTGGGAGGTCGAGGTGGGCGGATCCCTTGAGGTCAGAAGTTCGAGACCAGCCTAGCCAACATGGCAAAACCCCATCTCTATTAAAATAAAGTACAAAAATTATCTGGGCATGGTGGTGTGTGCCTGTAATCCCAGCTACTCAGGAGGCTAAGACAGGAGAATAGCTTGAACCCGGGAGGTGGAAGTTGCAGTGAGCCTAGATCACACCGCTGCACTCCAGCCTAGGTGACAAGAGCGAGACTCTGTCTCAAAAAAAAAAAAAAAAAAAAAACCTTATGCCTGGGCTTCACCATCAGAATTTTCTGATGTAATTGGTCTAGGTCAAGGTCTGAACATTGGTATTTTTAAGCACTTCCCAGAAGATTCTAATGTACAGTCAAGATTGAGAACCACTATATTAAGCATCCATTTTACATTAGCTGTTTAGTTTTCACATTAATATTGTGAAGTTGTGACTGCCTTAACATTATTGAAGATGAATTTAGGGAGACAGAGTCATTCTCCCTCTCCCCACTCATTCAGCTAGTAAGGTGCACAGCTGGAGTTGAACCCAGGTCTGATTGGTTCCACCGCCCACACTCCTACCCGCTGCATTTATATAGCCTCCCCTTCCTTCAGTGCTTAGAGAATGGAGGCTATGTAGGCTAATTCTATTGTGGACAATAGGAGACTTCGGGGTTGGTGTGAGATATAGAACAGTGCTTTTCAGCCATTGCAACATTTGGAAGACTATGCTGTGTGTGATGTGGATGTTTAGGTCACCATCAGAGTTGCCATATGTAAAACAATGTAGTTATTTCATTATAAAGATTTTTGGTATTTTTAAATATTGTAATTCCAAAGATAGAAATATTTTTGTGCCAACCCTTACGGAGTTACTTTAGACTGAAGAGAGTAAGTGCCACTTGCCTTGTTTATTAATATGTACCTTGTGGTTACCTTGAGACACTCATTCAGCTGTTTCTTTTGCTTTCCCTCCTCCTCCTTTCTTTTTTTCCTCCTCCCCCTCTTTCATATCCCTATTAGGTATTTATGACTGCTGCCCTCTGGTAGAGAAACCAACAGTTTTGCCAAGTATAACAGCACTAGCCAATTTGAAATTTTGAAAGGTCCATCTAACAAAATTATTAGACTCAATTGCCAGCAATAATAGAATGTTGGCTGACTGATTCTGCCTCTAAAAACTTCAGTGGTCAAAACAGATTAATTTATTTTCAGACTTTTTTCTTATCGTGTTAGGTTAATCCATGATCGAGAGCTAAGCCTCTATGATGGTTCTAGGCTGCTGAGAGAAGACAGGTATATGCGTTTAAAAGAGGAGCTGCAACTGTCTGATGAACAGCTACAGAAGAGGTAATTTGGGGTCCATTATTCCTATTGTTAGGTTATTGTTAAGTGAAAAATAATACGTTTTATTATTTTTCCAAACCTAGAATAATGCCAAGATAACTTTGAACAGTTTAATAATTTGGTGTCCTGGATATGCCACTACTTTGGCATTTCTTAAAATTTGGGGTTGCTCTCCAAGGTGTACTCTGTACTCTCAGCCTTACTTTTTTTTTTTTTTAAACCTAGTGTCAGCTGTTTTATTTGCTTTTTTTGTTGTTAATATGACAGTTATTTATTTATTTATTTATTTATTTATTTATTTTTTGAGACGGAGTCTCACTCTGTCGCCCAGGCTGGAGTGCAGTGGCGCAATCTCGGCTTACTGCAAGCTCCGCTTCCCAGGTCCATGCCATTCTTCTGCCTCAGCCTCCCGAGTAGCCGGGACCACAGGTGCCTGCCACCATGCCCAGCTAATTTTTTTTATTTTTTAGTAGAGATGGGGTTTCACTGTGTTAACCAGGATGGTCTCTATCTCCTGACTTTGTGATCCACCTGCCTCGGCCTCCCAAAGTGCTGGGATTACAGGCGTGAGCCACCGTTCCCAGCCAACAGTGATTTTTTAAAAAATTTTTTTATTTCAATAGTTTCTGGGGCACAGATGGTTTGTGGTTACATGGATAAGTTCTTTCGTGGTGATTTCTGAGATTCTGGTATACCTGTCACCTGAGCAGTGTACCCAATATGTGGTCTTTTATCCCTCACCGCCCCCCTCCAAGCTTCCCTGCCCCGAGTTCCAAAAGTCCATCATATCTTTTTTATGCCTTTGTGTCCTCATAGCTTAGCTCTGACTTGTAAGTGATGACATGCGAAATTTGGTTTTCCATTCATGAGTTACTTCTCTTAGAATAATGACCTCCAGCTCCATCCAAGTTCCTGCAAAAGATATTATTTCATTCCTTTTTATGGCTGAGTAGTATTCCATGGTGTGTGTGTGTGTGTGTGTGTGTGTGTGTGTGTGTGTGTATCACATTTCCTTTATCCACTCGTTGATTGCTAGGCACTTCATATCTTTGCAACTGCAAATTCTGTTGCTATAAACATGCATTTGCATGTATCTTTTTCATATAATGACATCTTTTTTGGAGGGTAGATACCCAGTAGTGGGATTGCTGGATCAAATAGTAGTCCACTTTCAGTTCTTTAAGGACTCTCCGTACTGTTTTCCATAGTGGTTGTACCAATTTACATTCCCACTAGCAGTGTAAAAGTGTTACTTTTTCACCGCATGCATGCCAACATCTATTATTTTTTGGCTTTTTAATTGTGGCCATTCTTGCAGGAGTAAGGTGGTATCTCATTGTGGTTTTACTTTTCAGCCTTACTTTTAAATAAGCGTTTAAATGTTTTAAAGAACATTGGTTTTAAGAAGGTTGTCTTTCCTCTGTTGCCCTGTCAGTTCAGTTTTGACCTCATATTTTGCATTCTCTCAACAAAACTAAAGCTAGGCCCACAATTAACTGGGCTTATCCTCCAAGGAGGTCATCAGTATTGCTGGAGTATGCCATCTGATATCAGATTACCCATTGTAGCTTATTTAAACATTTCTTATGGAGATGTAACAATCACATGCAATGGTGAGACTTGACTGGGTCCTGGAGGAGAAAACAAAATAAAAACGGCTATAAAATAATTAGAAAAGTTTAAATTGGACTATATTATATGATATTGAATTACGAATTTCCTTAAGTATGATAGTGATATTGTGGTTATGAAGGAGAATATTCCTATTCTTACGATATGCATGTTGAGATACTTAAGAGATAAAGTAAAAAAAAAAAAATGTATACAACTTCCAAATATTTCAGAAAAAAGACATGTATGTGTGTGTACAAACAGACATACCATAGAGAAAGAGAGAGAAATATTGAGTCAGAGTGAGAACACAAATGTGGTAAAATCTTAACAGTTAGCAATATCTAGGTGAATGATATATGGGTATTTGTAGTCTATTTTTGACATTTTCTGTGAGTTAAAAAAATTTTCAAAACAAAAAGTTTGAAGGAAAATATTTCTTTCAGCTGCATACTGTATAGAATGAAGTTTGACAAATATGTTATTTTCTATCTTGCTACATTTCCACAGATATTTTAACAGAATTAGAGACTGGCATACAGAGGAACTCCTCATCACTTAATCTGTCTGTTTAATTGAAGCTGTCTTACCACTCAAAGGGTTTACTGCCATATTTAAAACATCTAAATCCAGTAAAAGATAATTAAGTGTATTTATTATTGTTTGTATTTTAAGAATAAATTTATTTAAAAATTTCTTGGAATTTTTTCCAATAGGAGAAATGTTAAATTCCTCCCTATCTCTGTGCAAGTCACTAAAAATTCACTTGATTACATAGCTGCTTTTACTTCAGAGGTATACATTATCAAAGTCTTCTAGAATGGCAAATGGTTGGTTGAGTGTTTAGGGAGGCAAGTTAGAGATCCTTTGCATATCATAACTTTGGTTTACAGCAGTCAGCTTTGGCACATTATTTGCATGTGAATCACGGGTCATGGAACAGTTTATATTTTCAGAGGGATGAATCAAAGCAATTTTGCAATAGCTCACAGCATGCCTGCCTGGCAGTTTCTCTTAGGACATCAGAAGCATTGTACTTGTCTCCAAATGTCCAGGAAATGACAACCCTTTTCTATGAAAAGTACCCAAGTTCTCTAATGGTCACAGGCAGTTTTACAAATGAAAATACTTTCAGGAACTGGGTGGCCCTGAGCATCATGTTCAGGGTTTGGCTCAGAGTGGTTAATAGTACTTTCTTCTCAAAGTTTTCCGCCTTCATCACTATGGATTTATGTCTCCCTCGTGAATACAGACTAGTCTTAGCTCTATTTCCAGAGGTCACTGGGAGAAAGTGGAGAGAGATCATAGCAATGCCTTCTTTCATTTGCTTTTTAAAAATTTTCATTTGAATTTTTACCACTGTTAAACATGCGTGGAACTTGAGCCAGATAGTTTTTCAAAGTATTTTATGAAAAATACCATCCCCTGTCATAGATTGATTGGTTGACAGTCTCCCATTTCCCACATCTTACTCCCCAGGGGTTACTACTTTCAACCTTTAGGTCTTTCTTTTGGTATTAACTTCTATGTCACTAAACAGTGTACTTTCATTGATATTTCTTGATTTATTTTTAGTGTTAGGAATAATCTGTTGATTTCTACATGGACAGTTAATGTTTAGCTTTTTACCACCTCTTGCCTCATTACACGTGCACACTTCTATCCCTCATTCTTCCTAAAGAGTTATGTAATAATTTTGTTTAGAACTTTATTCAATGCTTACATTATTATGACAACCTAAGAGCTGTACCCACTTAAGCAGTTTACTATACAACAATCATTTTCCTTTCTTGTGTACATCTTGTTTTTTCCTGAAGTTAATTACTACATATGAAGAGAGACAGATATGTAAATCAGTAATTACAATGTAATTTTAAGTGTTAGAATAAAGGTCTGTATAATACTGTATGGGAGCATTGAGGAGAAAGTGACTGTTTCTATGTATATATTGCTGTGTTTTTCATCCCAAACACTTCCCTTATTGTCTAAATCTCCCCTCAGCACATTCAGGCACACTTGATATTTATCAATTCCATCTTCTATCAATTTCTTTTTTTCTTTTCTGTCTTTTTTTGAGACAGGGTCATGTTCTGACAACCAGACTTGAGTGCAGTGGCACGATCTTAGCTCACTGCAGCCTTGAACTCCTGAGCTCAAACCATCCTCCCGCCTTAGCCTCCCAAGTAGCTGGGACTACAGTTGCACGTCGCCACACCTGTTTTGTTTTGTTTTGTTTTTGTTTTTGTTTTTCCCATTTTTTTTTGGAGCGGTCTCACTGTGTTGCTGAGGCATGTCTTAAACTGCTGACCTCAAGGGATCTTCCTGCCTTGGCCTCCCAAAGTGCTGGTAATATAGGTATGAGCCACCACTCCTGGCCTTTCTGTCAGTTTCATGTTTCTCCCATGGTATATTCTGATGAACTCTAATCTGGGCTTGTGGCTCTTTATACTTGTAGCTCCTACATCATCTTAGATCTCTCTCCACTCCCACTTACTCAGTTTCCTGTGTTCTTTTTTCTTGTACCTTTTATTATTTAGATGTATGTTGAGCTTCCTGGGCAGAACTTCTAATTTTATTTTATTTTCTCTATTATGTTCTGTCAGTATCTTGGTCCGTCCTTAACTTTTCAGAGGTGAGATGTCCTAACAATGATTCTTCTTTGTTGTCTGAATATTTCTAACAGTTGAAAGCCAAATCCCTTTCCTTATCAGTAGTTTTTCTTTTACCTGAGAAACACACCATTTCCTTAATTTTGTTGTTAAACACAGTCATGTTACAGAATCTGCTTCTTTCTGATAGTATGGATTGTTGGTAAATTTTTTACCTTTGCTTAGCCTTAATTTAATTCTGTGACTTATTTTTGTCTTCCGGAGAATAAATATGTTCTTTTTTAGGGTTATAATAGGTTAGATTCTTCTCTTAAGCTGCTTGGCAGTACTTCTTTCAGGACTGTGTTTATTGAGTAGAAAACTGACAGCTTGACTAAAAGACACAGCACAGTGCAAAAGCAGCAAATTTGTACTCAGTGAGGAAATTACTTTACTTCATGAGTTGTTCTTATAAGTAATATGACCCATTATCTAGCATATGTTGATCCCATATGCTGGTCATAGCTAATATATCACTTTTGGCAGTAGCATTTGAATTCCACATTAGAAACTTATGACCCACATTGTCTGTCCTTTCATTTCTGTACTTAATCACAGAACTGAATTTTAGCAAAGGGATTATTTCTAATAGTCTTTAAAGAAACTCAGCTTTTATTTTATTTACTTATATTAATGCTTTTTTGTGGAAGATTTTGAGAGAGAGAAAGAGGTCAAAGGTAGAATGACAGGGAAGGTTTTTGTTTTCCTTTTTAAGAGGAAGCGTTGTGGAGGCTGGGGATGGTCAGTGCTCAGGGGTGGTGTATCAGTTGCAGATGCCTAACAGAAAGAACAGCTTCTACAGTCTTGTACAAATAAATAAATCTACCTCCAGGGGATCAGCACTCTTCAGACAACTTCTACTAATTTGTAGAATAATGCTTCCTGAGAGTTGGCTTTAAAGCTCTTGTTCCGACTGTAGCGACTGGATGGTGTTTTTGAACATGAATGTTGTAATGGTGATCCATGGAGTCTTTCACTCTCTAGGCTCCCAGAATGGTGCCCAGATGATCTTCTCTACAGACTGATGATTGGAGATAACGGATTTGGCGAGTGTAACTATTTGTTATTGAGTGTTAGCAGTGCTTAGTGCTTCATTCTTTCCTTCAGATGAAATGTTTTTTGAGGATCAGCTCCAAGATGACACACTTGCTGCCATCTGTGGTATACCACACATGAAGACAGATATATAAATAAACACAATGCAGTTTTTTAGTGTTAGACTGCAGGTCTGTATAAAACGCTGTGGGAACACAGAAGACAAATTGACTAGTAACTGTGCCTTGAGAGGTTGGAAAAGGTTTCAAATACTGTTTAAACTGGTAGCTCCCAGGGTTTTCTCCTTGACCTTTTCTTTTCCTTGGGCAGTGTCAGTCACTCTTATATCCTTATGTGTCATTGATATACTAAGCATTCTTTTTTTTTCTTCTGTCTCTCTTCACTCCCCTCCCCTCCCCCTCTCCTCCCTTCCCCTTCTCTCCTCTCCCCTTCCCCTCTTTTGTTTTGTTTTGTTTTCTTTTCTTTTTTCTTTTCGATAGGGTCTCACTCTTTCACCCAGGCTGAGATGCAGTGGTGCTATCATAGTTGACTGCAACCTCAAACTCCTGGGTTCAAGCTTTCCTTGTGAATAGCTGGAACTACAGGTGCACACCACCACACCAGACTAATTAAAAATTTATTTTTGTAGAGATGGGGGTCTCTCTATGTTGCCCAGGCTGTTCTTGAATTCCTAGCCCGAAGCAGTCCTCCCTCCTCACCCTCCCAAAGTGCTGGGATTACAGGCATGAGACACTGCACCCAGCCAATAGACTGAGCATTCTTTAAAAGCACTTTCCAATTTAGTTTTCTCTCCTAAGTGCCATCTGACTACTAGATGTCTGTCCTTAATGTGTCTTAGAGACACTTTGAACTCATTTCTACAAACCTGCTATTCCTCTTAAGTACCTTAACTTAGTGAATGAAACCCCTTCCTCTCCACACACATAGGATACAAGTTTAAATTGTCTGATCTGTAAATTTGATCACATCACTGTTTAAGTCCTTCAGTGGTTTCTGTCGCCTACAGTGTTTAGGGCCAGTATCTATACATGCTTGCCTTATCAGCCTCGTCTTTCACCTCTCAGGACCAGCACAGCAAACTTCTGCTCTTCCTGTAAGAGTGATGTCCTCTGTGAAACCTTCTCTGACATTCCTCTAGCCCTTTCCAAGGCCAAGACAGATTTAAGAGCTTCTTTACTTCTAGACCCAGCTGGTAAATTTAGATACCTCTTCTACTTTCAGAGAGGAAACTCAGGTAAAGGTAACTCTATTAATCCAGTTTTAGTTGACCTTCTGAGCTAGCAATGTTTCCTTATGTGAACCTAGTAATCAGGAATACTTTGATGCCTTTTAATGACAAAGTCTATTAACTGAGGGTCTCAAAATTAACAGCTTCTAGCAGTGGGTTACTAACCCTTTCAGCTTTATAGTGTGAAACCCAGTTTCTAAACAATTATATTTGACTCCTTTGCCAACCTTCATTGTGTAGTAATTCTCACCAAGACTATACATCTTGGTCATCTCTGGAGTGCTCTACAGGCTTTTATATTCTCTGCAGGTAATCACATGCCTAACATGCCCTTAGAAGGGTTAGAGTCTTCTTTCTTCGTATTATAAGACACCAGGAATGCTGTGGACGTGGTGGTTAGATATAGTGTGATGGCCACAGACACCAGATACTATGCCTGTATTTCTCTCAGGAAATAGAGACCAAAATAGAACTCCTTCCTTTGATGAGAAAAACTTCTTTAGGGAAAGGGGGAGTATAAATACTATAGGATGCTAAATATGTCTTTTCCTGCTGTTGGCCAGACCATAAATGAGGGGGTTGAGAGTTTCTGTTATTAACAGTTCATACTGCCAAGAAAGGGCTTCTGGTTATCTGGGGGAAACAATAAAGATTAGTGGCCTAGTCCTAGATGTACTTATATATGCTCCAGTGTTTTTGCATTTTTCTTAAATATTTCCTTTATATTTGTTGCTATTGAACACTGAAAACAGTTTATAATCTCTCAGTCTTAGTGGTGAACATAACTGGACATTTGAGCACAATCCTTGATCGGTTATATTCTCTCAACCCTTTTACTGTTCCCATAATTGAAGACTGAATTCAAGCACTATCTCCTAGCTTCCTAGAAATCTTATTATTTCTTTGCAAGCAAATCAGACCATATAAATTAAAAAAAAAAAAAATTCTAGATAGATGCAGGATTTTATGCCCAAGTCTTTGTGTTTGATTTTCAAAACAAAAAGCCTTAAGGAAATTCTGATTTTGAAAATAATTTTTTTCTGAACATTTTTGTGGTCAAGGAACCATTTGAAACCCTTTGCCTGTAAATGATATAATCATTTGTTATTTTATGTTTTGAGTTTGCCCTGATTGAGAGAATGTACTTCTTACATATTTATTCAGGACCAAGTTTGACTAGCTTTTGGCTGGGACACCGTAAGTTCAGTTCTTATTACTTATCTTTGTTTGTCCTTCCCACCAAAGATCTTCAAAAAGTTAATAGCACTGATGGTCATTAACAATAGCAATATACATTCATTTATTTAGCATCTGCTCTCTTCCCCAAGTATTACACTATACCCTCGGTGGTATAAAGATGCATAAGGAATGTATTCATGCAATTTGCTACACTGCACAGGAAAAAGGGGAAATAAGGTCTGTGTACAGAACTGTATAACTCTAAGTTCTAAATTGAAACTAGTATGGAAAACTAATGATGAAATCTGTTCTAGCTCATGATTGAGGTCTTTACAGAAACCTTCCGGATTATTCTTTCAGGTTCCCCAATATACAAATTCAATGAAAATGTACCATAGGATTCACTTTAAAAACTGGAGATTTTTGAAGTCTTTTTTTATTTTATTAAAAGCTCCATTGAAGTATGATTGACATACAATAAACTATGCATATTTAAAGTGCACCATTTGATAATTTTTAATATTTATAAATACCCATGAAACCATCACCAATATCAAGATAATGAATGTATCTATAATCCTCAAAGTGTCCTCAGACCCCTTTGTTATCCCTGACTCCTGTCCCTTTTACCCTCCTATCTCATCCCCAGGGTTCTGCTTCTGGTCATTATGTAGAGCTCACATTTTCTAGACTTTTATATAAATGGAGTCACACAGTGTGTGCTCTTTTTTGTCTGGCTTCTTTCATATAGCTGAAGTGTTTTGAGATCATCCATGTTGTTTGTACATTGACAGTTTGTTCCTTTTTACTGCTGAGAAGCATCAGAAAGTACTTTACAAAAACTCATACTTATGCCCACAGACAAACATATTGACCTCAATATTTTTATTTTAAAAATCGTTTTAAATGATTCGTTTGCTCTCTAAATCTGTAATCTTTAGGAAATAATATCTTTTTATCTGAAATTAAGCCATGTCTGTAGTTTCGTTTTTTTGTTGTTGTTGCTAAAATTTTAGTAAAATGAAACCTAACCTTAATTTTAAATTGTAATGGCACTTATCTCATAATTTTTTCATTATCTATCACTTCTTCGGTCTTTGTATTATCCACCAGTTTATCACATCCCCTTAAGTATACGGCAGATCCTCTGCTCTCTAACTTTCAGGCTTGCGGAACCTAGCTAGCATCATCAGGAAATGACTTCCCGTGTAACCTATTTGTATGTAAGGAAGCCTTTAGGGAGAACGTAGCAAACAAAAAAGCCCTTCTCATCCTGTTATTCAGTAGTTTGGTGACTGTTTTTATAATCATTGTACACCCTTCTCTGCCTAACCTATCAGCTCTCTTAGAAACTGTCTTCTTCAAATTTGGCCAGCTTACTCAAGTACCCTGCTGGAATCAATACTAAAAAGCAAGCTATTGGCAATATATGTGCCAGCAAATGACCATCACCTTTAAATGTAAACCATTTAGCATGCTCTCATTTTAGTTGCTCTTTTAGTCCTAATTTTACAGCTCCACTGTGGTACCTGGCTTCCTGATCTGCTGGTTTAAAGATATAAATTAGACTTCCCCTTTTGGCTTGCCTGTTGTATTTTGACTTTGTTTATTCCCTGATTTGGTATCCTTCACTATCTTAAGTGAGAAACTACATCTGCAGCTTTAATTTTGGGTAGCCAAACCATGCTCTTTCTCTCCTACCTTTTTTTGGTCCTAACTAGGAGAGAGGAGGATCAAGGATACATCCAGCATCTGTTGCTGGGCTTTATGGCAGTTTTCAGGATTACAGCAAACCACTTAGCAGAAGTGAAAAATGGAAAAACCTCCCTCTCTGGCTTTCCCTCACAGGATTTTCTGTGTCCAGTTTCTGTCACGTGGCTGTCTAATTACTAGCAATCTTGAGCGATTGTGCTATCCTCTGGACTTTCAGGCACTGTCCATGTTGTTATCCTTCCCCCTTTTTCCAGAACAACACTTTTGCACAGCTCACTCCCCCAGACCCTGCTAAAACATCTGCAAATGAACCTTTTTCTTTCTACCTAGAGAATTGAAATTATATCTGGTAACTTTTGTGAATTCATTTCATCTAGGTCTTTCATGTGACCAATTTCTAAAAATTGGTTTTCCCTTGTTTTCAAATGATGATATGGCGTCTAAAATTACAAATCACGCTGTCAGGGACTTGGTAGACCTGCCTGTTGTATTGTTGGTACTTGGTCTTAACTCTTCAGAGTACTCATCTGATTCTTTCCGATTGTGTCCTACCTCCTGGTATTCTAGTTGCTTAGTCACTTAACTTTTGGGCTCTAATATAATGTTATAGTTAATGGTGAAATGGTAGTTATGTACCTATATTTTTGTTTCTCTGAAGCTCTTGGCAAGTGTTTATATTTTATCTCTCCTTTCTCTTAGCAAGAACTGTATTACCCTCAAAAAAACATATTTCTGCTGGGTTTTTGAGTAGAATTGATAAAAATGGACAGTATTACCCACATGATTAAGATTCTGATACGGGGTTTCTGGTTTTTCCAAAATTAACTCATATCATTTCACAAACCAAAGGAAGTCTTATCTTACTCCTCTGTGTGTCCTAGAAAATTTACATGCTTCCTCAGTTTCCCTGCCAGAGAATTTTAAAAGAGATCACTTTAAAATCGTAACTTTCCTATAAAAATCACAAAAGAGTGCATTCTATAAAGGTTTTATTTTCTCTGCCTTTTTAAGGCTTAAGTGTTCTTATTCCCAATCTAAATTTTAAATTCAATCTAACCCTTTATGTTTCTTACATTTTCTGTACTATAAAGTCTCCTTGTCCTGAATTGTGCTTCTTGGTCTTTCTGATGGACATAGAGTGGGTTCCTTGTGAGACAGGAGATTCTGAAGGGCTTTTAAAGGAATAAAGATGGTCTATATAATGAATGTGAACTGGGTGGGATTTTATTTCAAGACACTATGGAGAAAATATGTTGTAGGCATAACAGTATATCAAAAGCAGTGGTTTGTGCCAGGGCTGGAGTTTCATGAGTGGTTATTGTACAACATTTACTAGCAGTAGGTGATTTCTGTTTGTTTTGATCTTAGGTTCTTAGAATGTCCTGACTTTTTTTTTTTCAAAGCTAACTCTTTGGATAATAACATTGACATTATTAACAGCATGGTAACCCTAACATTGCCTGGACTTTAGTTACCATGATCTAATTTCTTACAGGAAAGATATGTTATTATTTTTTTTTTCCTATTTTAGATCCATTTTTCCTATCCATCCCTCCTTCAGAATCATCGCCTTGGCAGAACCCCCTATTATCGGAAGCACAACACACCAGTGGCTGGGACCAGAATTCTTAACCATGTTCTTTTTCCATCACATGAAACCACTTGTGAAAAGTGAAGAAATCCAAGTAATTAAGGAAAAGGTAAGAAGAAAGCCAATCTCAGTCTATTTTCTACAGCTGATCTCTTTTTAAGGCACTCTGATACAGGCCGAAGTAGAGTTAGACATTTTTAGCTTTTTCTTCCCATTTACTCCCAAATTTCCTCATATAGTGGTGAAGGTCAGTGGTTCTTAAACTTCCACATTTTTCAGCATCATCTGGAGGACTTGGTAGAACACAGGTTTCTGGGCTCTATCTCCATAGTTTTTGAGCCAGTAGATCTGGGATGGTATATTAAACTTTTTATTTCTAACAAGTTCTCAGGTGATACTGATGCTGCTGGTCTGGGAACCACACACTAAGAACCACAGATGTGGCCTGTCTCGCCTCTTTCCTCAGGTGGAGGCCAGTTTAGAATCCCTTTTATTTTTCTATTTAGTCAAAGGTGACTATTTTAAGTCCCTATTATAAAGGGAGGCCAGACCCATAAGTAGTAAGTAGTCCTGGTCTCTCAAGACTGTAATGTATCCTGTACTTGCCTGATTAGTACTTTGATGACTTCTCGTGTGTGTAATTCATTATTTCAATGTGTGCCTTAATCAAGCATTGTGGTTAGCACTTTTAGAGTTTTAGAACTGCACTCTTCAATGCAGTAGCGCTAGACATGTTAAATTATTATTATTATTATTACTATTTGTTTGAGACTAAGTCTTGCTCTGTTGCCCAGGCTGGAGTGGTGTGATCTCGGCTCACTGCAACCTCTGCCTCCTGGGTTCAAGTCTCCCACCTCAGCCTCTCAAGTAGCTGGGACTATAGGTACACACCACCACACGTGGCTAATTTTTCGATTTTTAGTAGAGACAGGGTTTCACCATGTTGGCCTGGCTGGTCTTGAACTCCTGGCCTCAATTGATCTGCCCACCTCGGCCTCCCAAAGTGCTAGGATTATAGGCGTGAGCCACCACGCCTGACCATGTTAAATTAATTTTTAAAAAATTTGGCCAGGTGTGGTGGCTCACACCTGTAATCCCAGCACTTTGGGAGGCCAAAGCAGGAGGATCACCTGAGCTCAGGAGTTCGAGACCAGCCTGGCCAACATGGTGAAACCTTGTCTCTGCTAAAATACAAAAAATTAGCCAGGCGTGGTGGTGTGCACCTGTAATCCCAGCTACTCAGGAGGGTGACACAGGAGAATTGCTTGAACCTGGGAGGTGGAGGTTGCAGTGAGCCGAAATCACACCACTGCACTCCAGCCTGAGTGACAGAATGAGACCCTGTCTCAAAAAAAAAAAAAAAATTCTGTTTCTCAGTCACTTTTCAAGTACTCAGTATCCACATGGGAGCTTTTGGCTACCATATTAAACAGTATAAATACAATGCTCATCATCATAGAAGGTTCTATTGGACAGTACTTGTCTCGATCACTAATTATTAACTTTCTATTTAAATACATTTATTCCCTTTGAAACATCTGAATGATCTTATTAATTGTAGGTCTTGTAAGCATGGTTGTAAATAAAGGCATAGGTTTTAGAGTTTAACTACTTGGCTCTCAATGTGAAATCCGCTACTTATCAGTTTCCAGATCTTGAGTAAATTACTTAGTCATAGCTTCCTCATCTAAAAATGGGGATAATACTATTTATTACATCATAGGATTGATTTAAAGAATAAATGAAAGAAAGTATATGTGGACTAGGACTTAGCATTTAAAAAAATTCTAACTACTTATATGACCAATGAAACCCTAAGCAGTATTCTTCTGAAATTGTCACACTGTCCTAGTCATTGTTTTAATATCTTTTTTTGATCTTTTAAAATTAAAACCTTAAATTTGTTATTCCTTAAACAAAATTGCTTATAGCTTAATGAAGTACTTAATTGAAGTTTATTATAGTTAAAAGCAATTGATATGTGTTATTTGGGCAGTTGCTCTTCCAAGTTCATTGATATGTTGATCATAGCCCTCAAGTATGTGTTTTACATGTTTTTGGAAAAATGGACACCTTGAGTATCCATTCTTTAAATAAATGTACCTTATATCACTTAGATATGTATGTAAGATTGCTGCTAAATAAAGGAACTTGGTTTCAGTAAGAAAACACCTAATTAGTACTTAAAATACCATGCTGAAGTTAACAAAATAGGAAATGATGATACATGAAAAGTTCTTTATGGGTACACTATGGGCCAGTTTTAAATTGTGTTAAAGGCTCCCTTCAGTTTTATCTTGGTGCTAGAATTGTATATGGAGAAGAGTGTCTTGGTTTAAATTACCTGATTCTTAAAGAGAAAGCAGGGGTTTCAGTGTTTCCTAAGAGGTTGAATAAGCAACTTTATCTATAAGTTAAATATGTAACCAACAATGAATGACTTTTCTAAACATGTAATTCTAATAGTATTTGCTAAGTAGTCATAATTTCTGATTGATTGATCACATATCCCAATTTATTTCTTCTGTTTGTCCTCAACTCTCTCAAAAAATAGGTCCCAAATGCACCTCCGGAAACTCTGGATAAATTATTATCATTTACACACAAACTCAGAGAAACACAAGATCCAACGGTAAGTCTAGGCTTTTTCCACAGGATTTCTGTTGTTGACATGCTGCTGGTTTTCTTAGAATTCAGTGCTTAAAATCTGTTTTTTAAGCTGATATTTTATTTTTCAGAATCCCTTATGCTATGCCTTTGTTTTATGCATGTGGTTTACTCCAGTTTCCGTGATTTTAACATTTCTTCCAGCTGCTCCTCACTGATGTTGTAGAAAGAAACTTGTAGCTGCAGAGTACTTCATGTTCATGGGAGTTCTTCTCTGTCACCTCTGTCTCCTATGCTGAGCAGTGTTATCTATTCTAATAGCTTCAAGTACCTACCACAAGTTAATACCTACATCTTTATCTTCAGCTTCTAACTTCTCATTTCTGATTGACTTGTATCTCCATTCCCAGATGACATATTAGAAACATAAAGGGCTGTCAATGTTGAACTCTGTGAGTCTCAGTGTTCTCATCTGTAAAATGGGAACAGTACCATCTATCTCATAAAATGGTCTCAATGATTAAAGATAAAAACATGTGTAAAGAATCTACTTCTTAGTAACTGCTTACTAAACTTTTCCTCTGGATACACTGAGATCATTGTAAATTCACATATCTTATACAACTAAACTGTCTTTCCACTTTAAATCTATTCCTATTCTTGATTTAATTTCCTGACTTTGTTAATAATCTAACTGCCAAATTAACTAAATTAGAAACCTTGACATCATTGTTGATTCCTTGCTTTCCTGCTGTCTTCACTTAATCTGAAAACAGATCTCAACAGTTTAGCATCTTGATGTCTTATCTGTTCTCTTATCTATTGTCAGTAACTGTCCTAGTAGTGGATTTCATAATCTTTCTCCTGGAATATTATATCCTCTTGACTGCCTTCTTTATCAATAATTCATTCATCACATGACTCTCTAGTAATTTCCTTTTGTTGCAACAAGTTACCATAAATTGATGGCTTAAGATAATAGATATTTTCTCTTTGTCTGGACAACAAAAGTCTGAAATCAGTTTGACTGAGCCGGAATCAAAGTGTCAGCAGGACTGCACTCCATCGGAGGCTTCAGGGGAGAATCCGTTCCTTGCCTCTTCTGGGTTTTGGTGGCTGCCAGCATTCCTTGACTATTGGACTCACCATATCAATCCTGCCTTCATCTTGACATTACCTTTTCCCCTGTGTTTGTGTCAAATCTCCCTCATTTCTCCCTCCTTCAAGGGTATATAAGACTGCATTTAGGGTCCACATACATAGTGCAACATAGTCTCCACATCTCAAAATCCTTATCTTAATTTTATTTGCAAAGTCAATTTTGCCATAGAAAGTAACATTGACAGTTTCCAGAGATCAGGATGCGGATTTTTGGGGGGATAAGGGTGGTCACTTTCTGGTTGTCACAGGTCCCCTGTTAATTCTCCCTCTGGGGCCTCATTCCAAATACTTTCTCCTTTACCCATTGTTTTTAGCTACACTGGTGTCTTTGTTGTTCCTTGAACTTACTAGTGCCTGCCCCAAGGCCTTTGCCACTTGGGGTTTCCTCTGCCTAGATTATTCTTCCCTGGATAGCTGCATGTTTATTCACTTTCCTTTTTGGGATTTGCTCAGGTGCTCACCTTTTCTGTGAGGCCTTCCTGAAGCACACTAGAATCAAATTTCTATTCCATTTTATTTCTATCCCTCTTTCTGCTTTAAGGTTCTTTATAGGGCTTCTTACTCTTTGACATAATGTATGTTTTACTCACTAATTTTTTGTTGTCTATCTTCCTTCACTCAAATTTCAGTTGCAGGATTGCAGGGGGTTTTTCTTTGTTCCCTGTAGTCTCCCCAGCATCTGGAACTTTGCACAGTAACTATTCCTGATTTGCACAGTGTTCCTGCTGTGCAAAGTTCCAGAGGCTGGCAGTACTACAGAGAACACAGTTAGAGATTAGTAATGTATTCCACAAGTATCTGTTAAATAAATGGATGGATGAATCTTCCGTATTGTCCCTGGAATGATCTTTCCCAAGTCCATTTCCTAAGTTCTTCCCCTTGTTTAAAACCATTAAGGGATTGACTCTCTTTGCCTGTAGACTGAAGACAGCCCGCTAAACATGCCTGCTGAGTTCTCTCTAATCCTAAGCTGCTCATCAAGCCTCAGTTTCAACAAACTTTCTTGAAGCTTCCTCAGCTCTTCCCACACTTAGCTTCTTGCTATTTTCTAATCCCATCTATACCTCAAATGTCTCTGCCTTAGATAATGCCTAGAATGTGCTTTCCCTCCATCCAGTTGTCCCTTCGTTTCTGTCTTCTCTTAAGTCTCTCTCAGCCCCCTTAGGCAGCAGTAACCAATATCTCCAATCTGCTTTCATGACACTTGACATATATTTCTGATGTTGACCTATCGCAGTTGTATTATAATTTACTTTTATTTCCCCAGTTGCTATTTGAACTCCTTGAGACTGTCTTATTTGTTCTTTTATTCCGATTTCCCGTCCTGCTGCCTGGCACATAATAGACACTTAAATCTTTGGTGAATTCATGAATAAATTGATTGATTAAAATTTTATTAACAGATTGTCCCTAGAGTTTTCTCTCCTTTAGAACATGCTACATTTTCATTCTTTTATAAAAATGAAGAATAGAAAAATAATGTTTAATAATTTCTGATGAGAACCTTTATGTTTTTAAGCTGAAGTATTTCTAATCATGCTAATATGAACAAACCCTTTGAGGTGTACTCTTAAACTGTATAATCATGGTAACTAGGGGAATGTGCTTCATATCTTCACCCCCCCCCACTTTTTTTTGCAAGATAAAACTGCAGTTAGAAATTTGATATTATAACTGTTAAATACATTAGGAATTTTTAAAGTATACTCTCAATTTTTAATTGATAATAATGTGAGAGCAGAGATTACCAAAGCCTTTATTCAACACTTAAATGGCTCAACATAAAGCTTATCTCTCATTTTCTCAACTCTGCTTATTATTGCAAAGCATTTTGGTGCTTTCAACTAGAAGAACTGGAGAATTGGTGTTCAAATATATGCGCATTCCTTATTGATCACTGGAATGAAATGTGAAACCTGAATTCAGTGTCATGCTTAGAATGAGATTAGAATGTTATACCCTAAAAAATTACCCTATGGTTTAACAGGACTCTTATAAGAATCCTCTGGTTGGAGTTACTTGTCAAATATTTTTAATGATTAATATAGGAATTTTTCATGGTCCTATGTATTAAAATACCATGGTCCATGGTATTAAAAATGGGAATTTCTGAGTTATATTTGACTTTTGATATCAATCGTATTGCCTGAATTTTATCCTCAATACATCTTTCTTTCTCATAGCAAGTCAGTTGCCAAGTTTGTTGTATCCTACCTCTCCATTCTTGTTGCCATAACCTTACTGTTGGACTTTTTCCTTTTATAGGCTGATTATTGAAGTAGCTTTCTGTTTCCTGTCTCAATTCTGTCTGTCCTTCAACTACTTTCTATACTGCTGCTAATTTAAATTAGGAAGTAGGCTAATAATAACCTGATTCTAAAATCATGTTTTGACTTTACACATAGCAGAATCCTAGTGCCTTTAAGAATAAAGCCAAACCCCTCAGAGTGTCTTTCATAGGTCTTTGTTGTTTGAGAGCAAGCCTTCCAGCAGGACCTTCTAGTAAAGCTGGCCTGGTTCCTCATGTTCTACTTGTGGTTCCATTCCTTTTGCTTTCATGACTTTGATCAGAGGATTTCTTGTGCCTATTTGAATATTTTAACTGCCTATAACAGCTGTCTACTGTTCCACTTATTTTAGCATTGAAGTATATACTATTTTGAATTGTAATTTATGATGTATTATATTTGAATATTATCTCGATGTCTGGAATGCAAATTAATTGAAAACAAGAATGGACCTAATGTTTGCTTGTAAATGAGTTCTTTGAAACTTAGAATGTGTTTTTTAATAGAAGAAAGGATATGTGGTGGTCATTCTTCCAAGCTAATTCC
Organism: Piliocolobus tephrosceles; assembly: GCF_002776525.5. Lineage (NCBI taxonomy): Eukaryota > Metazoa > Chordata > Mammalia > Primates > Cercopithecidae > Piliocolobus > Piliocolobus tephrosceles. Next base: position 74,896,530 of record NC_045455.1, read on the forward strand.
CAAAGGAAATATAATACTAATGTTGTAGCTGAAGTAGAATACTAACAGCAGACCAGTATCTCATGGAGATGTGAAATACACAAGGAAGGATAAATTAATTTTTTTCTTCTTTGGGACATACAGAGATGACCTTAGGTGGAACATTAAAACAAGCAAATGTGCAGTGTGTCTTTGACATTCTCCCCTCATCCATTCTGAACCCTTTGTGAATTTCATAGAGTCCCCTTCTCCAGGCCCTTGAGTGCTCAGGGCCACTTTACTGCCCTTATCACCCTCTGTGACATTTCATACTGACCTGCCTTGCCCTCCCAAAGGTCCAGTTGCTTCAAAAGTGCTTCTGTCCTCTGGTTTTCAGTGAAAATCACTGTCTTCTAATACTGCTGATCTAAGTTAGGAATTAGGCCAGTAATAATCTTGTTTACTAAATATATGCTAATATGTAGGTCCCATCACCTTTCTCTGCTGGTTTTTTTGTTTTCATTTTGAAGAGGCTGACTTTTTAAATAACAGTTGTTGCCATTTGTTGAGCACCCATATGTGTGTGACATGTGCTAAGAACTTTAGAATCATTTTCTAATTTAACCTTCATAACAACCTTAAAGGTGAGGGCATTACTATTGCCATTTTAAAGGTGAGGGAACTGAGGCTTGGAAAGGTTAAGTAATTTGCCAAGGTCACACAGCTAATAAATAGGATACCGACTTACCTGATGCCAGAGCCTATAAACTTTACCATTATATTATGCTGCCTGCCAAAAGGATTTCAACAAATATTTATTGAGTACTTACCATTGTCCTGAGTTCTATACTAGCAACTCTATTCATGGAATTTTGGGAAATGTAAGATAACAAAGTGAAATTATTCTGACCGCATAGGGGAAGGATTCAAAACAGCAAGCTGCAACACAAGTGACAAATTGGTTGACACCTCTGTGGTCAACAGCCTAAATAGCTTACAACTCTTTTTGGCTATTTTTAGACACCACAGATTTGCTTAAAGCTTTAAGCATTTTCGTGGTATCTTAACACCTTGGCTTTGTGTCTGCAGAAAAAGTGAATAGTCAATCGTACAGCTTAAGTCCAGTGTGACCTTTGTTATGTAACATCCCTCCCCCATTGCCCCTCCGGCCTCCAACTTAGCACAATTAAAATACATTAATTAAATTTCATTGATAAATACTTTAAACAGATTTTTAAAAAACTATCTTCAAAGATGTTTTAAGTGTAAATTGGTTTCTGTTTATTTTTATTTGTAATTAATTAACAGCACATGCTTTAACTTTGGCCTTACCCCTTCAGGAATAATGAATTCTGCTGTAATATCCATCTAAAGGGACTTTAGCAAGTTGAAACAAGACTCTTAACGCAATACATTTGTCTTTTGATAGGCGCAATCATTAGCGGCCTCACTTTCTACCAGACAACTGTTGCGAATTTCTCGTCGGCTGTCACAGTATCCTAATGAAAATCTTCACAGTGCTGTTACTAAAGCCTGCCTTTCTAGGTAAGTATATTCTTCTTTCTCACTGCATGTTAAGTTTCTGGATCTTCACTAAAACTGTAACGTAAGTTTAACTGATGGCGTATATTCCCAATTCTTCAAAATATATTGGTCTAAATATAGAGCTATTTCATCCTTGCCGTCACTGATTAGAACTTATTTAGTACAACATATTATCTTTTAAAATTAATTTTTGGTGCCAGCATCACCAGAAGCAAATGCTGGTACTATGCTTCCTGTACAGCCTGCAGAACCATGAGCCAAAATAAAACCTCATTTATTAAAATAAAATACAATAAAATTAATTTTTATCCTTAATTTGTATGGGTACACAGTCAGTGTGTATATTTATGGGGTACATGAGATACTTTGATACAGGCATACAATATGTAATAATCACAAGGTGAATGTCATGTCCATCATCCCAAGCATTTATCATTTCTTTGCATTATGAACATTCCAATTATACTTTTAGTTACTTAAAAATGAACAATAAATTATTGTTGAATATAGTCACCTTGTTGTGCTATCAAATACTGGATCTTCATTCTATCTATGTTTTTGTACCCATTAACCATTCCCTTCCCCACTTCCCACTACCCTTCCCAGCCTCTGGTAACCATCCTTCTACTCTCTATGAATTTTATTGTTTTAATTTTTAGCTTTTAGAAATGAGTGAAAACATGGGAAGTTTGTCTTTCAATGCATGGCTTATTTCACTTTAAATAATGTGCTGTAGTTCCATCCATGTTGTTGCAAATGACAGAACTTCATTCATTCTTTTTTACGGCTGAACAGTACTCTCTTGTGTGTGTACAACATTATCTTTATCCATTTGTCTATTGATGAACACTTAGGTTGCCTGCAATAAACATGGTAGTGCAGACCTCTCTTCAATATATGGATTTTCTTTCTTCTGGGCATATACCTAGCATATACCTAGGATTGGTGTGTCATGTGGTTGTTCTAGTTATTGTTTGTTTGTTTGTTTGTTTTTGAGGAACTCCATATAGGTCTCTATAGTGGTTATACCAATTTACATTTCCACCCACAGTGTACAAGGGTTCCCTTTTCTCCACTTACTTGTTGGTATTATTGCCTATCTTTTGGATAAAAGCCATTTTAACTGGGGTGAGGTGATACCTTGTTATAGTTTTGATTTGAATTTCTCTAATCATCAGTGATGTTGAATACCTTTTCATATACCTGTGTGCCATTTGTATCTCTTCTTTTGAGAAATGTCTATTCAGATCTTTCATGCATTTTATAATCAGATTAGACTTTTTCCTACTGAGTTGTTTGAATTAATATATTTTATCAATTCCTTGTCAGATGGATGATTTGCAAATATTTTTTCCCATTCTGTGAGTTGTCTCTTCACTTCATTGACAATTTCCTTTGCTGCAGAAGAAGCTTTTTAACTCTATGTGATCCTATTTGTCCCATTTTTGCTTTGGTTGCCTGTGCTTCTGGGGAATTACTTAAGAAATATTTGTCCTGACCAACGTCTTAGAGAGTTTTTCCAATGCTTTTTTTTTTTAGTAGTTTCATAGTTTGAGGTCTTAGATTTAATTCTTAATCCATTTTGATTTGATTTTTGTATATGGCAAGAGATAGGGGCCTGCTTTCATTCTCCTGCATATGGATATCCAGTTTTCCCAGCACCATTTATTGAAGAGATTGTCCTTTCCCCAGTGTATAGTCTTGACACGTTTGTCAAAAATGAGTTCACTGTAAATGTATGAATTTGTTTCTGGGTTCTCTATTCAATTCCATTGGTCTATGTATCTGTTATGCTAGTAACATGCTGTTTTGGTTACATAGCTCTGTAGTATAATTTGAAGTCAGGTAATGTGATTGCTTCAGTTTTGTTCTTTTTGCTCAGGATGGCTTTGGCTATTCTGGGTCTTTGTAGTTTCATATAAATTTTAGGATTATTTTTCTATTTCTGTAAAGAATGTCATTGATACTTTGACAGGGATTACATTTAATCTGTAGATTGTTTGCAGTAGTATGGACATTTTAACAGCATTGATTGTTCCAATCCATAAACATGGAATAGCTTTCCATTTTCTGGTGTCCTCTTCAATTTCCTGCATCATTGTTTCATAGTTTTCATTGTAGAGATCTTTCCCTTCTTTGGTTAAGATTATTCCTATATATATTATTTTATTTGTAACTTGTAAATTGGATTACTTTTTAAAATTTCTTTTTCAGATTGTTCACTGTTGACATACAGAAATGCTACTGATTTTTGTATGTTGATTTTGTGTCCTGGAACTTTACTGAATTTGTTGATCAGTTCTAATAGGTTTCCGTTGAAGTCTTTAGGTTTTTTTTTCAAGTGTAAGCTCATATCATCTGCAAACAAGGATAATGTAATTTCTTCCTTTGCAATTTGAATACTGTTCATTTCTCTCTCTTACCCGATTGCTCTAGGGAGGCTTTCCACTACTGTGTTGGATAACAGAGGTGAAAGTGTGTATTCTTGCCTTGCTTCAGATCTTAGAGGAAAAGCTTTCAGTTTTCCCATTCAGTATTGATATGGGTTGGATCTGTGTCCCTGCCCAAATCGCGTGTCTAATTCTAATCCCCAGTGTTGGAGGTGGGACCTGGTGGGAGATGACTGGATCGTGGCAGTGGATTTCCCCCGTGGTGATGGTCTCATAACAGTGAGTGAGTTCTCATGAGATCTAGTTATTTAAAAGTTTGTGGCACCTCCCTGCCTCTCTTCCTCCTGCTCTGACAGTGTGAAGTGCTTGCTCCCCCGTTGCCTTCTGCCATGATTTTAAATTTCCTGAAGCCTCCCCTTAAGGCAAGAAAATGCCAGCGTCATGCATCCTGTAAAGCACCATGAGCCAATTAAAATTCTTTTCTTTATAAATTACTCAGTCTCAGATATTTCTTTATAGTAGTACAAAAACGGACTAACACAAGTATGATACTAGCTGTAAGTCTGTAATATATGGCTTTTATTGTGTTGATTATTGTGTTGAGGTATGTTCCTTCTATACTCATTTTTTTTTAAAAGTTTGTTTATTTTTATTTTATTAGTTATTTTAAATATGTAGTCTCACGTTGTTGCCAGGCTGTATAGTTTTTGTCTTGAAGTCTATTTTGTCTGGTATAAGTATAGTGACTCCTGTTTTTTGTTTGTTTGTTTCATTTGACATGGAATATTTTTTTCTGTCCCTTTATTTTCAGCTTATGTATCATCATATGTGAAGTGTGCTTATTGTAGACAACAGATCATAGTGCAGTGGCTATTTACAGGTGCAATCTCCTTGCTGATCAACACGGGAGTTTTGACTGGCTCTTTTTCCAACCTGGGCCAGTTCACTCCTCCTTAGGCAACCTGTTGGTTCCCCGCTCCTGGGAGATTACCATATTAATGCTGAACTTAGTGTGGATACCCAGTTAGTATAGTGCATTACAACCGAGAATGCCTGGGCTCAGCTATTCTCTTGCCTCAATCTCCTGAGTAACTGGGACTACAGTGGTGCCCAGCTATCCTCATCATTTTGAGGGTTTTCATCATGAAGGGATGTTGAATTTTACAAAATTCTTTGAAAAAGAATTGAAACAATCATTTGGTTTTTGCTTTTCATTTTATTGATATGATGTATCACATTGACTGATATGCATGTGTTTATCCATGCTTGCATCCCTGGCACAAATCCTGCTTGGTCATGATGAATGATCTTTGTAATGTGTTGTTGAGTTTGGCTTGCTGCTATTTTGTTAAGGACTTTTTCATCAACATTTGTCAAGGATATTGGCCTGTAGTTTTCTTATTTTGATGTGTCTTTCTCTGGTATTGGTATCAGGGTAATAGTGGCCTTGTAGAACCAGTTTGGAAATATTCCCTCCTCCTCTATTTTTCAGAATGGTTTCAGTAGGATTGGTATTAGTTCTTCTCTAAATTTTTGGTCAAATTCAGCAGGCAAGCGATCAGGGCCCAGACTTTTCTTTGCTGAAGACTTTTTATTATGGTGTCAATCTCGTTACTTGTTATTGGTTTGTTCACATTTTGTATTTCTTCATAGTTCAGTCTTGGAAAGTTGTGTGTGTTTAAGAATTTCTCCATTTCTTCTTGGTGTTCCAGTGTATTGGCATATAGTTGCTCATGGTAGCATCTAATGATCCTTTGTATTTCTGTGGTAACAGTTCTAATGTCTCCTTTTTCATCTCTGATTTTATTTATTTGAATCTTCCTTTTTTCTTAGTTGGGGTAAAGGTTTGTCAATTTTATTTTTGCAAAAAACTAACTTTTCATTTCATTAATCTCTTGCTTTTTTTTTTTTTTTTTTTTTTTTTTTTGAGATGCAGTCTCACTCTGTCGCCAGACTGGAGTGCAGTGCGTGATCTCCGCTCACTGCAATCTCCGCCTCCCAGGTTCAAGCAATTCTCCTGCCTCTGCCTCCCGAGTAGCTGGGATTACAGGCGCGTGCCACCACACTCAGCTAATTTTTGTAGTTTTCTTTTTTTTTTCTGAGACAGAGTCTTGCTATGTTGCCCAGGCTGGAGTGCAGTGGTGCGATCTTGGCTCACTGCAACCTCTGCCTCCTGGGTTCAAGCTATTCTTCTGCCTCAGCCTCCCGAGTAGCTGGGACTACAGGCACACACCACCATGCCTGGCTAATTTTTTCATTTTTAGTAGAGATGGAATTTCACCATATTGGCCAGGATGATCTCAATTTCCTGACCTTGTGATCCACTAGCCTCAGCCTCCTGAAGTGCTGGGATTATATGCGTGAGCCACCGTGCCCAGCCTATCCTTTGCATGTTTTAATTTAAATTTCATTTGTTTCTGCTCTGATATTTATTATCTCTTTTCTTGTACTAATTTTGGGTTTAGTTTGCTCCTGCATTTCTAGTTCTCCAAAATACATTGTTAGGTTGTTTGAAGTTTTTCTACTTTTTTGATGTAGGCTCTTATTGCTATAGACTTTTCTTTTATACTGCTTTTGCTATATCCTATAGGTTTTGGTGTAGTTCCATTTTCATTTGATTCAAGAAATTTTTCAGTTTTCTTCTTAATTTATTCATTGACTTACTGGTCATTCAAGAGCCTATTGTTTAATTTCCATGTATTTGTGTAGTTTCCACAATTCCTCTAGTTATTGATTTCTAGTTTTATTCCATTGTGGTCAGAGAAGATACTTGACATCATTTTTTTTTTTTAATTTTTTAAGACATTTTTTGTGGCCTAATATATGGTCTCTCCTTGAGAATGATCCATGTGCTGAGGAGAAGAATGTGTATACTGCAGCCATTGGATCACATGTTCTGTAAATATCTGTGCGGTCCGTTTGGTCTGTAGTGCAGATTAAGTCCAACATTTCTTTTTTCTTTTCTTCTTTTTTTTTTTTTTTTGAGATGAAGTTTCACTGGAATGCAATGGCGCAATCTTGGCTCACCATAACCTCCGCCTTCCAGGTTCAAATAATTCTCCTGCCTCCGCCTCCCGAGTAGCTGGGATTACAGGCATGCACCACCATGCCTGGCTCATTTTTGTATTTTTAGTAGAGATGGGGTTTCTACATGTTGGTCAGACTGGTCTCGAACTCGCAACCTTAGGTGATCCGCCCATCTCGGCCTCCCAAAGTGCTGGGTTTACAGATGTGAGGCACCACGCCCAGCCGAGTCCAACATTTCTTTGTTGATTTTCTGTCTGAGTGATCTGTCCAATGTTGAAGTCTCCAGCTATTATTGTATTGGGGTCTATGTCTCTCTTTTGCTCTAAAAATATTTGCTTTGTATATTTGGGTGCTCTAGTTTTAGGTGCATATATATTTAAAATCATTATATGCTGTTATTGAATTGACCCCTTTATCATTGTATAGCAATCTTTGTCTCTTCTTACAGTTTTTGTCTTGAAATCTATTTTGTGTGATGTAAGTATAGTGACTCCTGGTTTTTCTTTTATTTGTTTGTTTCATTTGGCATGGAATATTTTTTTCTGTCCCTTTATTTTCAGTCTGTGTATCTTCATATGTGAAGTGTTTTTCTTGTAGACAACATATCATTGAATCTCATTCTTTAAAATCCATTTTGCTACACTGTCTTTTGATTGGAAAGTTTAGTCCATTACATTCCATGTTACTGTTCAGTAAGGAATAACTCTTGCCATTTTGTTGTTTGTTTTTGGGTTGTTTTATGGTCTTTCTTCTTGCCTTACTTTCTGTCTTCCTTTAGTGAAGGTGATTTTCTCAGGTGGTGTGTTTTAATTTCTTGCTTTTCATTTGCTGTGTATTTGAATTTTTTGGTTTGAGGTTACCATGAGGCTTGCATATAATGCCTTATAACTCATTATTTTAAACTGATGACAACTTAATACTGGTTGCATAAGCAAACAAAGAGAAAACTAATAAAAACTCTACACTCTTTGTCCACCCACTTTTTCACTTTTTGTTGTTACTGTTTATATCTTATGGTATTATCTATGTCTTGAAAAGTTGTTGTAGTTATTATTTTTGTTCAGTCGTCTTTTAGTCTTTATACTCATTATAAGTAGTTTACATACCACAAAAAAATTATGATTTTCTGTCTTTTTCTGTGTACTTATTATTACAATGAATTTTGAGTCTTCAGATATTTCTTACTGCGCATTAATTTTTTTTATTTTTTAAATTAATTTTTAAATTCCTTTTTTTTCCTTTGTAGGACAAGTGTGACATTTATTAAATTCCTCCACTTTTGTTTGTCTGAAAAAGTCTGTATTTCTCCTTCATGTTTCAAGGATATTTTTCCTGGTTATTCTATTTTAGGATAAAAGCTTTTTCCTTTAGCACTTTAAATGTATCATGCTACTCTCTACTGGCCTGTGAAGTTTCCACTCAGAAGTCAGCTGCCACACCTAGTGAAGCTCCATTATATGTTGTTGTTTCTTTTCTCTTTCTGCTTTTAGGTGCCTCAGATGTCTTGAGGTTGTCTTTTTTTAGTTAAATTGCCTGGTGTTCTGTAACTTTGTTGTACTGGAATATTGATATCTTTCTCTAGGTTTGGGAAGTTCTCTGTTATTATGCCTTCAAATAAATCTTCTACCTTGATCTCTCTCTACCTCCTCTTTAAGGCCATTTACTGTTAGATTTGCCCTTTTTAGGCCATTTTCTAGATCTTGTAGGCATGTTTTATTCTTTTTGATTCTTTCATTCTTTTGTCTCCTCTGACTCTGTGTTTTCAAATAGCCTGTCTTCAAGCTTATTAGTTCTTTCTTTTGCTTGATCAGTTTTGCTGTTGACAGACTCTGATGTATTCTTCAGTATTTCAACTGAGTTTTTCAGCTCCAGAATTTTGACTTGATTTTTAAAAATTATTTCAATTTCTTTGTTGCATTTATCTGATAGAATTCTGAATTCCTTCTCTGTGTTATTTTGAATTTCATTGAGCTTCCTCAAAACAGCTGTTTTCAGTTCTCTTTCTTTAAGGTCACTGATATGGTTTGGCTGTGTCCCCACCCAAATCTCATCTTGAATTGTAGCTCCCCTAATTCCCACATATTATGGGAGAGACCTGGTGAGAGATAATTAATTATGGTGGTAGATCTTTCCCATGCAATTCTTTTAATAGTGAATAAGTCTTACAGAACTAGTGGTTTTATAAAGGGGAGTTTCCCTGCACAAGTTCTCTTCTTTTGCCTGCCACCATGTGAGACGTGCTTTCACCTTCTGCCATGATTGTGAGGCCTCCCCAGCCACATGGAACTGTGAGTCCATTAAACCTCTTTCTTTTGTAAATTGCCAGGTCTCAGGTATGTCTTTATCAACAGTGTGAAAATGGACTAATACAGTCATATATCTCTGTCTCTCTGAGATTGGTCACTGATGCCTTATTTGATTGTTTGGTAAGGTCATGTATTCCTGGATGGTCTTGATGGCTGTGAATGTTCGTTGGTGTCTGGGCATTGAAGAGTTAAGTATTTATTGTAGTCTTCCTTGCCTGGACTGGTTTGTACATGTCCTTCTTGGGAAACCTTTCCAAGTATTCAAAGAGAATTGAGTGTGTGATCTAATTCTGGTCACTGCAGCCATACCTGCATTAGGGAACACTCCATGCCCTGTAATGCTGTGGTTCTTGCAGACTCATAGAGATACCACGTCTCTATGAGTCTTGGGTAAGATCCAGGAGAATTCCTTGGACTCCTTGAGAGAGACTCTTGCTCTCTTCACTTACTTTCCCTCAAACAAATGGAATCTCTCTCACCATGCTCATTTGTCTGGAGTTGGGAGAGGGATGACCACCACCACTGGGACTGTGTTGGGTCAGACCTGAAACCAGCACAGTGCTGGGTCTCGCCCAAGGCTTGTGGTGACTATCGTCTGGCTACCACTTATGTTTATTCAAGGCCCAAATGTTCTTTAGTCAGGTTGTGATTCATCCTGCTAGGTCTAGGAATCTCCCTTCAGGGCAGTGGGTTCCCTTCTGGCCCAGGGTGGGTGTCAAAATGTCATCCAGGAGCTAAGCCCCGAAATTGAGGACTTTAGCAATCTGCTTAGTGCTTTATGTTACTTTGGCTGAGCTGGTACCCAAATTATAAGACAAAGTCCTCTTTACTCTCCCCTCTCCTTTCCTCCAGTGGAAGGAATCTCTGCCAAAGCTACAAGCTGTGCTGCCTGGAGTTGAGGAAGGGACTATGCAAGCACTGCCTTGGCTGTCCGTGCTGGTGTCTGACTGGGTCACATGCACCCCAAGTGTACTGATTCTGAGCATAGCACCAGGACTTGCCCAGAAATTGTATTCCTGTGGCCTAGACAGCCTTTCAAGTTTATTTAGAACACCAGAGCACTTTAGCCTGTGGTGGTGGGGCTAGTTGGAATTCAGGTTCTGACCACTGGGATGAATGATTCTTCCCCTCTAGCTAGGGCTGGTCAAAATGCTCCCTCCATGGGCATCGGCTGAATGCTGCACTGTTGCTCTCCACAGTGACAGGGTAGCACTGAATTCCAATGCAAAATACCACAATCAATGTGCTCTTTCTCCCCCAAGCACACAGGTTCTTTCTCCAAGCTATGTAGCACCACTAGGGGATGGGGAAGAGGTGGTACAGGCAATTCAAGACTGTCTTTCCTACCCTCTTCACACCTCCTTCCTTCATATGATGTTAAAACCAGGTACTGGGATTGCTCACCTGGTTTTTGGGTCTTAGGAAGGTGCTTTCTTATGTAGATAGTTGTTAATTTGGTGTTCATGTGAAAGGGATGACAATTGCTGGAGGGTTCTATTCGACCATCTTGGTCTACCTTCATTCCATTAATATATTATCTTGTTTAGACATTCAGTAATTTTCAGAGGTATTTTATAAATGAGAAAATTGTGTAAGTCACTCAAGTCACATAATTATAAATAGTGGGTTTGGGATCTGAATGCTGGTTCATACGTCTTCTGAGCTGGGCTCTTTAGCATTATTACACTTACTGCCTCTAAAATTTGCATTGGAACTTTTCATTTTTGACAGTTCTGCTCAGTATCTAAATTCAACAAAACTAACATTTTTTCAGTCTGTACTAATTGTTTTCATACTAGTTGGTTAGTGATTATAAAACATTGGCTTATAGCATTTTCTTACAGAATTACATTTACATGAAGCTATTTTAAAAGGATAGTAAGAAAAGATTAAGAACAATTTCCAGTAAGCCCAAAGATTTAGTCTCTTTTCATATGATCTAGTAATTATTTTTATGGTGACTATGCTTGTTGTCCATTCATTTCTTGATAAAAGGAATTAAAGGAGAATCTATTTGCAGTTTAGCAAAATATTTATTGCCCTCTGGAATCCCTCAGTTTAGTGGACAGTTTTTCTTATAGTTAAATTAAGCTCCTTGTGTTGCAACTTGAATTTGTTCTTCTTGTGTGTATCCAGCTAAAATGAAATTCCTATTCATTGTCTTCAGAGTTATTATTTGAAGAATGAATAAGTATAGGAAATAACAATATTGACTCTCTTATTAAATATAAAAATTTTGGACTTTCAAAGCTTTCTGCAGACTATTAAATATGCCCTGGTAGTTGAATCAACTTTTAATTTCCTTTATTTAAAACAAAACGAATAAAAATAAATTGAAAAAATAAATCAGTAAGAGTTGAACTAAGAAATTAAAAATATCAAAGTCTGGAGAAATGTAAAACATGAGAATATTGAAAGCTAGCAGTGTTTATTAGCAATTCAGTTACAATTTATTACTAATTCAGTCTACAAACATGAGAACATTTTTAATAAAGGTCAGAAAAATTAAGGTACGCATTTCTGTCACATATTTTATTATCGTCCTAAGATAGATTTTCAAGACAGTATTGACAAGAAATAATTTTTGTGTGATTTTTTATATTTCCTCTGCTGTTCGGAGTGGGAAATTTAATGGATTTCTTTGTCTAGTTTATCACTGATGGGCATTTGAGTTGATTCCATGTCTTTCCTATTGTGAATAGTGCTGCAACGAACATAAGCATGCATGTATCTTTATAACAGAATGATTTATATTCCTTTGGGCATATAGCCAATAATGGGATTGCTGGGTAAAATAGTATTTCTGCCTCTAGATCTTTGAGGAATCGTCACATTGTCTTCCACAATGGTTGAACTAATATACACTCCACCCAACAGGGTAAAAGCATTCCTGTTTCTCCACAGCCTAGCCAGCATATGTTGTTTATTGACTTCTTACTAATTGCTATTTTTCTGGCATGAGATGGTACCTCATTGTGGTTTTGATTTGCATTTCTCTAATGATCAGTGATGTTGAGCTTTTTTTTAATGTTCGTTGGCTGCATATATGTCTTCTTTTGAAAAGTGTCTGTTCATGTTCTTTGCTTATTTTTTAATGGGGTGGTTTTTTTTCTTGTATATTTGTGTAAGTTGCTTGTGGATTCTGGATATTAGACTTTTGTCAGATGGACAGATTGCAAAAATTTTTTCCCATTCTGGATGTTATTTGTTCATTCTGATAATAGTTTCTTTTGCTGTGCAGAAGCTCTTTAGTTTAATTAGATCTCTTTTGTTAATTTTTTTATTTTGATGCAATTGCTTTTGGGTTTTCCTCATGAAGTCTTTGCCTGTACGTGTGTCCTGAGTGGTGCTGCCTAGATTTTCTTCCAGGGTTTCTATGGTTTTGGGTTTTACATTTAAGTTCTTAATCCATCTTGAGTTAATTTTTGTATAAGGTATAAGGATGGGATCTACAGCCAATATCATACTGAATGGGCAAAATCTGGAAGCATTCCCCATGAAAACTGGTACAAGACAAGGATGCCCTCTTTCACCACTTTTATTCAACATAGTATTGGAAATTCTGGCCAGGGCAATCAGGCAAGACAAAGAAATAAAGCTCATCCAAATAGGAAGAGAGAAAGTCAAATTAGCTTTGTTTACAGATGACATGATCCTATTTCTAGAAAATCCCATTGTCTCAGCCCAAAAGTTTCTTAAGCTGATAAGCAACTTCAGCAAAGTCTCAGGATACAAAATCAATGTGTAAAAATCACTAGCATTTCTATACACCAACAACAGGCATGCAGCGAGCCAAGTCATGAATGAACTCTCATTCACAATTGCTACAAAGAGAACAAAACACCCAGGAATACAGCTAACAAGGGAACTGAGGGACCTCTATAAGGACATCTACAAACCACTGCTCATGGAAATTAGAGGGGAAACAAGCAAATAGAAAAACATTCCATGCTCATAAATAGGAAGAGTCAATATCATGAAAATGGCCGTACTTCCCAAAGTAATTTATAGATTCAATGCCATTCCTATTAAACTACCATTGACTTTCTTTTTTTTTTTTAATTTATTTTTTTATTTTTTTATTTTTTTTTCTACCATTGACTTTCTTCACAGAATTAGGAAAAACTATCCAAAAGAGAGCCTGTATAGCCAAGACAATCTTAAGGAAAAAACAACAACAACAACAATAACAAAAAAACCCACAAAGCTGGAGACAACACACTACCCGACTTCAAACTATATTACAAGATGACAGTAACCAAAACAACATGGTGCTAGTACGAGAACAGACATGTAGACCAATGGAGCAGAATAGATAACTCAGAAATTCTAAGACCACACATCTACAGCCACCTGATCTTTGACAAACCTGACAAAAACAATCAATGGGGAAAGGATTCCCTATTTAATAAATGGTACTGGGAGAACTGGCTAGCCACATACAGCAAATATTCTTTTCAATTTATTTTTTATTTTAATTTTAATTTTTATTTTTTGTTGAGACAGAGTCTCACTCTGTCTCCAGGCTGGAGTGCAGTGGCATGATTGGCTCACTGCTACCTCCACCTCCCGGGTTCAAGCGAGTCTCCTGCCTCAGCCTCCTGAGTAGCTGGGACTACAGGCGTGCACCACCATGCCCAGCTAATTTTTGTATTTTCAGTAGAGATAGGGTTTCACCATGATGGCCAGGATGGTCTCGATCTCTTGACCTTGTGATCCGTCTGCCTCGACCTCCCAAAGTGCTGGGATTACAGGTGTGAGCCACTGTGTCTGACCTAAATTGGTATTTTTAATTGACAATTTTACTATAGGCAAAAGGATTTCAACCTGTGAATGTTAGGGAGGACACAATCAATCAGAAAAAGGTAATGTTATTTCTGATATTTCCTCTTTTCACTTCAGTCTATTAAAATTATCTTTCTTATTTATCTCAAATATAGGTGTATTATATTTAAAGATTCATGAGCAATTTGGAATTGCCTCAAGAATGTCAAGGTTTGATATTCTATTGCTTAATTCACCATCTTATTAGTTGAGGAAAAAATATTCTAATAAATGGAGAAAAAGTGTTGGATACAACTCAATAGCCAGCCAAGGCAAAAACAAATATAACTTAGTAAATCAGGAATATTCTTAGTAAACTATGAGCAGAAAGAAATTCTTGAATCTGATAAAGAATATCTACCACAAATTTACAGTAAATATTCTTAAGGCAAAATGCTTGTGACATTTTCTTTAGAGTTAGGAACAAAACAAGAACAGTCTTTCAGCACTTTTAGCAAGTGCATTTGCCCTAGGTTATATGATTAGCTACATTAAAAATACAAGAGAAAATACAAATAAATTATTTAGAACAAATAGAGTTTAGTGAGGTTACTTTATAGTCCCAAATCAATGACATTCCTATACTCCAGTAACAATCAATGAGGAAATACAATTTTTAAAAAATTCCATTCAAAATAATAGTAGAAAGCTTTGCACACCTAAGAATAATCTAATAAATGACATGTAATGCTTTAATGGAGAAAAATATACATCTTTATTCAAAGTTATAAAAGAAGACAAATACATGGAAGATTTAGAATTGTAAAACTATTTCCCCCCGAGTTGATATGTAGATATAATTAGTCAAAATCCCACAAGATTATAGTGAATTTGACAAGCTGATCTCAAAATTGTCATGGAAGTATAATAGGCTACTAATAGCCAAGAAATTTTGAATAAGATTAATGCGGGTATACTTAACCTATCAGATATCAGTATTAATTCTAATCTGTGTTCATTATAATAGTATGGTGTTGGTACAGGGAAGAACAAATAGACTATTAGAATAGATACAGAGCACAGAAACAAACCCACATGTTTGTGAGAACTCAGCATATAAGATGTAGCATTGCAAATCAATTTTGGAATGGATGGGCTTGTCAATACATGGTTATAAAGATTTTCCACTTTATCCCACACAAAAAGGTAAAATCCATGACACTATAAAGTACTTTATAAGTTATGAGCCACAAACTAGGAAAGATGTTTTGCGTGATTTTTGATTAAGAAAGGAGTGACATTCAGGGACTACAAATTAATAAGGAAAAAGACTTAACTCCAAATGAGCAAAGGATGAATAGATATTTATGCAAAGGTTAAATAATTCAAATGACCAATAAACATTTGAAAAGATGCTCAGCCTCAATAATCAGTGAAATGAAATTTAAAATACTAATCAGCTATCATTTTATACTTTAAATTTTTTACTTATGGTAACATTTTTTGTGAATGGAGAGGAATGTAATTTCGTCACTGCTATTGGGATGGAAGTTTCATCACTTTTTTTTGCCTAAATATATTATTACTCTATAATTTGACAATTCCACTTATCGATATCTGCTTTAAAGATAGACTTACATGTGTATATAAGGAGGTATATACAAGAATGTTCACTGTATCATTGTAATAATGAAGCATTGGAAACAACCCATCTGTCCATCAGTAGGAAATGAATATATAAATGGATATATTTGTATGGTAAAATAATTTACAACAGTTAAAATGAAGTAAATTGCATATATTTACAGTTACATACCATAACACCTTAATATTGAGTAAAAAAAAGTTTCAAAAGAAGATTCAGTGTATGACGTGATTTGTGATTTGTAAAAAATGTTAAATGTGATAAACAGTACAATATATTTTTTAGTCATACATACTTACATAGCAAAATATAAAAATATGGACAACAAATACACACCAGTTTCAAGGTTAGAGTTCTCTCTAGAGATGGAGAGAGAGGAATAGAATGCTTAATAGTCTTTGTAATTTTCTATAATATTCTCTTTAATTTTCTGAAATACTGAAATATTTCATAATTTAAAAAACTGAAAAACAAAAATTGGTTACTTTTCATTCTCATGCATATTCACTGTATTGAATAGTTGACTAATTTTTCCAGTGTTATCAGCTGACCACAAAAAACTCTATTACGTAACCACTCCATGACCCTTTCAACTAGAAATGAATAGAAAACAGCTATTTTGTTTATGCATCATCTGTTGAGTTTAGCAAGGCTGCAGACTCAAAAGCCTTCTTACTAACTTTCTCTTTAGAATAGCACAGTGTCAGGAAGGAACCCAAAATTATTGATTCATAAAATATTTTATTGTTTTTTTTTTTTTAAAAACTCATTTTATATTGAATCAGTGAAAAGGAATTGAATTTTGTGGAAAATTTTGAAACAAAGATTGATATAACTTATTTTCACACAGTACTTTATGAAGCAGACAAAAATCAAAAGAAATTATCTAACCTAAATTTATTAAACATTGAATTTATAAATATTAGCTGGACTTTTTTTGTTAATGTAATTTTTAAAATATCATTCATATATTTATGCCAATGGAATTGAGATTGCAGCAATTTTTATCTGATGAATTCCCTAAGTATCTCATCTTCATACCCTACAACGTGAACATCAGTTCAGAGCTTGATGCATAATTTATTTTCTAGATATTTGAAAACCTAAGGATCTAGAAGGAAGAATTTAGAAGATTAGGAAATTCTTAACTAATTTGCATTCCAAAAATACTTTTATTGTAGAAAAATTGATTAGAGGTCTCTGTAATAAGAGTTCTACTTCATTCAAGTGTTTGGTATTTCATTAATTTATTTACTTCTGGAAAATTTTGAGGTGATCCTCAAAATTCAATTCTCTGTTCATCCTTTAGCACAGAAATTTTAGACCGAGTTATAAGAATTTAATCAGAAATGAAGATTAACTGTTTCTGATATTGAAGTAATAAGGAAATTATCCTATTTGTCAAAAAACTCAATTTGCATGCAGTTGTCAGAAATTCCCTTTGGATATAAAAAGATTTGGGATCAACACCTATGGGTAAATAAATCAATAAGCAAAGTGAATAACATCTGTATAAAATTTTCACTGTTTAAGCTGTTAGTAATTAATTTAAAAAATCACAAGTCTAATCGAACTAATCATACACAGTGTTAAAATTAGAATCATAAATGTTGATGTGAATTTTTTGTTGTCTGGAAGCATGGTTTTGCTTGCAGGAAAGAGTATTTGGGGATTTATTTTTGGTTTTAGAAACTGGCATTCAGTTTTATAGTGCTATAATTTAAAAAATTGAGACCTTCTTTAGGCTTTTCTGTTCATTCAGTTAACTCTATAAGTCTAGCAGATATTAACAATCACTTTGAAAAACCTTTGAAAAATGTCCAGTTCCATTTATAAAACTCAGCTAAATAAAATATCTTCAAACATTTGAAATGGTTAATAAATTTTATATATTCTGTTTCCTTTTAAATACTTTGGATGTCTCAATTAACAAAACCTTCCTGAGTAATTAATGCACAAATATAACCAACTAAATTTATAAATAGGCTGTACCATAAATTATCTTAAATATTCCAATACTATTTGGAAATTTAAGATTTAAAATCACAAGTACAGATTATTCAATTATATTCTGAATAGAAGTCAAAGACTGCCTAGTATCCACAGAGCCCCTCAGTCTTTTTCTTTCACTCTTGTAAGTAATAGCCCTCCTTCCTAGCACTGGTGATTTGAGTATACCCCGATCCTTAACAGACTTCTATGCTACCATCCTGAGAAGTCCTATCTTATTCCTTAATCTAAAGATCCTATCCCACTCCTGTGACAAAGACAGTTATATGAGTTAGCTTAGCGTAACTACTATACTTCTCTTTCTGACTTTCCCAGAGTGTAGCTAAATCTTTCTTCAGTTTTTCTTATAACCAAGACCTAATGAGACTAGAGCCTTTCCAATATTTTGTTGATAAAATGAATAAATATGATAAATATAATAATTATTTTTAAAAGACACCAGGCTGTTCATGAGAGTGATAAATACATTTGGAAAATTTGCAACAGGATATGCGCTTGCTTTGGTTTTGGGAAGCTAGGATAGTAAAGATTAATATTTCATTCATTCATTTATTTGCTTATTTTACCAAGGCCAAGGGAGGAGAGGGAAAAAATAAGTAGAAAATATCAGTGAGCAATGGGAAAGGAAACAGTTAACAAATCCCTTAAAATCTCGGAAAAAAATTAGGATTGGCCTCACACCACCTGATATGTTCCATTCTCCTCATTTGTTGGATGGGCCAATATCTTAGAATGTTCTAGATGTAAATATATTTCAACTTCTTTGGTACCTTGATTGATAATGCTGTCTAGGTGCTAGATTGAGAATAATGGTGAAGTGTGTTCAATCTCAGCAGGAAAGAATGCCCTATTAGCAAGCAATGCCTGCCAATACTGATGAAGGGAAGGCACCCTTGTGATATTTGCTATCCTCTGCAGGCTTTGGAGTGTAATATAGAAATGTTTCCACACAGGGCCAACATTAAGATGTGTTGATAGGCAGACTATATACACGTTGGGGATGCCTGG
This sequence comes from Piliocolobus tephrosceles, assembly GCF_002776525.5. NCBI lineage: Eukaryota > Metazoa > Chordata > Mammalia > Primates > Cercopithecidae > Piliocolobus > Piliocolobus tephrosceles. The sequence goes on from NC_045455.1 coordinate 74,915,183, forward strand.
GAGTCGCAAACAAGTCTAAGCCTGAAAATAGTCAATGCCAGTCAGGGTGTTCTGATAGGAAGTAAAGGGGATGCAGCTGCAGGGCCTAATGTTACCAAGCCAGCCTCTAGTTTGTGGGATAGTGGTAAGAGAATGTTAAGCAGGGTGCCAAGACAAGGGCTCAGGAAACAGGACAAAAGCCCAGCTATTGGACTGGGAGATAAGGTGAGGGCTTGGTTTTTGAACCAGGCAATGATCTAAGAACTATGATGAAAGTTCAGAGATGAGCAGCAAAATCTGACTTGATGCTGAACTGAGGAGTTACTAGTATAGAGCTATGTAATTTCCTCTATCATAGCCTGGCCCAAAATGAGGCAGGAGGTAAGAGATAATGTCAGATATGTAGACTGGGATTTTATAGGGACAGGAAACCTGACAGTTCTTTACATGCTTCTCTATTTGCTGCCTCACTCTCTCCAGCCTTTCCACTATTAGATATTATACTCAAGACTAGGAACCACCACCAAAGATTTAGAGCTGTGAAAAACCCAAATTGTTTAAAAGTGGCATGTTCTTAGTATGTTTATTTGGAATATTGTATCACATAGAGGTTAATTTAAGTGGTGTAGTTAAACCATGGATTAAAAATCATATCCGTTGGCTCCCTTGGGACCATAAATTCTGGCTATAACTTTATTTGTGTGGGTGGGAAACTGTGTTTCATGCTTCAAGCACATGATGCTCATAACCTGTTTGAAGAGTAACTGTCACTCACTAGATTGTTGTTTTGACAGCGTATATGTAGAATAGATAAGCAGATATGTTTTTTAATAGAAGGAAGAACCAAGCTAGATAATCTTAAATTCATTAAGAAATTTATGTTAGAAAGTAAAGAAAATCTCATTAATCCATCTCCACTGGTTTGAATTTATGATT